>NC_140454.1:25348685-25571185 GCF_963576455.1 Neolamprologus multifasciatus
ACGATAGCCGTAATGCTCCGACAATCCATCGAGCGGTGCGGCTTCGTAGCTTAGCAAAGTCGCCGTGTACATAAAATCATTTCGAGGTCAGTAAACACAACCAGAATTCATACATAAGGCACACGGGATTATAAGGGGCACTGTCGAGAAAAATCAAAGGATTGATTTTAAGTGTGCCGTATTTTCCAAACAACACGGTAATAACAACGGCCCGCTAGCATGCTCTACCAAAAATTGTGCTTTGTTGTGTATCTGACGGACGAAAGCTAAACCAGTTCCAGTTGCAGCATTTTTACAAACCAGTTCTGGTTCATCCGCTTCATTCAACGATCCACTTTCGCTCTTCTCATTCTGCGTCACCGCCATGTGCGTATGTAAACATAGGCACTGCGCATGCGCGTTTTACTCATATTCTATCGCGATATTTCATTTTCCTATCGTTGCCCAAAATTACACCGGTATTACCGTGAATGGTATGATATAGCCCAGCCCTACTTGGAAATGATGAAAAAGACAATAATCAATCAATGGGTTAATGTTTCTCTAATACTCTGTGCTTTGATTGAATGATGTACAGTCTAAGGCTCTTCTAAGGCAAGTCAACTTGCCTTGGCCTTGTCCTCTGGCAAAAATCCTCCATTTTCTTTTATGTATTTGTCCAGGTCCACAGCGGGGACAGGTCTCTCCATCACCAGGATCAGCTCTCTGCCAAAGTCAAACCACTCCAACAGAGACACTGGGGCTGATGTTACCACTGATCCATCTGCTTCAGCTGCAAGCTTCAGCATGATGGCAACTTCCGCTGACAGATGCTTCCCGTTATCATCCTGAAATATTTCAACAAAGTGGATGATGAGGCACAGACGTTCCACAGGTGAACGCTGCATGCAATCCACTAATGTAAAAACAATTCAAGTCTTGCACATTTACCGTCACTTTGCAGTACACTTTCTCCTTTGGGATGTGTTTGATGGCCACCTAAAAGACACAGGGCATTGATGAGCATTTCCTCAGTATGACATAATTAAAGGGGTAAAACAGCACAGCTTACGATATTATCCCTTATCTGCATTACTGCCTGTCTTACTACCACCATCTGAACACTTACTGGTAAATGATCCTTTATGCGGTAGCCAGCAAACACTGCTCCGCATCCTCCTTCTCCAAGCCGGTGCTCCTCCACGTATCTCGCTCGGAAGTCACCTAAACAGACAAACACAAATTGGGTTTTACTACAGCTGTCACACAAATTACTCTCTGCTGTACCCTAAATGTTCATTTTGCTCTTCACCTGAATATAAAAGCCAAGCTGCTTGCTACTTACGTTTCTGTTCAGCCACTGACTTTTTGGCAACAGTTTTGCTTTTGTCCTGGTCCACGTTCTTTTTCTTAGGTGGGTCCCTGCTGTCTCCCGCAGCTTTCCTTTTGCCAGCCTTTTTGTTTTTACTGCAGCTCTCTGAAATCTCTATGCTGCAGTCTGCAGATGTGGAAAACACCAAAAGCACATCAGCTTAATAGACACAAATATCTCCCAAACACTAATATCTTAAAACTAGCAACCAGATGTACACTTAATCTACCCCTCACTCAACTAATTAGCCTACCTTTACCAGTGTCCAACCAGGAAGATGCCTGCCCCTTGTCACCGCTCATATGGTCAAGAAGTTTACACTTTTTTGCTGTATTGGTTGTCCCCGCTTCATCTTGTTGGACCTTTCGCTTGACTCCTCTGACCACATGAGCATCTGAGCTGGTGGAAGGACCAGCCTGCTCAGTGACCCTCCTTCTTTTTATGGGGGTCTTTTTTTCAGGACTGGCTTTTCTCTTAGCCATCCTGCTCTTACAATCTATAAACAACAACAACAACACATTAGTGAAAAAGAGCGCTCGACATCAGGACTAGAAGGATTTTGATGCCATTGAATTTTAAATTAGTATCACTTACAATATAATAACAAGTTTATCCTTTTGATAAAAAACACACCAACATGAGTCCATACTAGGTCTACTAAGTCTAGATACTGATGACACTCCTTGCTCTGTTTTCACTGCTCAGTCCAAGAATAAACTTGTCACATTATTTTACCAAAAGACAAAGTGCCCCAGTAACCTTTCTTTGATTAGACATGTTGCACTTACGCTAGTTTCAATCAAAACTAGGATTTAAATCGTCTAAAAATGAACCATTTTATACACAGAGCCTCAACATTGTTAGAAATGTAGATTCTGTTATTTGGGGGATTTGAGCTAGATTTTCTTTCTTTTTTTACTTACTTTGATCATCTGGATCTTTCTTATCTGCCTCAGTCGTAACTTTTCTTGTTTCCTTTTTCATCTTAATTTTTTGAGAACTTTTAAAATAGAAAATGTCGCCTTAATGAGTGAATAGTCCTTCAAATGTCTGGATGCTTGACTTTTCTAACTAAGCTGTAGAAGTCAGTTCTGTAAGTGAGCTTTAAAAGTAAACTCCGGAGACTATGGCAACACAACATTAGAACCTTGCCTTTTAGTGACATCACTGACTGCCAGTAAAAGTGTCCCAAGTGGTTCAAAGAAAAACACTCAAAGCCATAATATTTCATATAATTCAGTAATTTCACATTAAACTTTCTTTCATTATCCTTTCATTATTTGTTTAAAGACTTGATGTGGATGCTACTATGAAGACTTCTAGTTCAGCAAACACTAATAAACACTGACTAGTTTATCTGAGATAAAATATAACACTTTTTTATTAAGTCAGTGTTCACTCTATTTTTTTCTGTTAGGATCATTCAATAGTACAAAGCGAGGGTAGGTCCACGCGGCAGGAAGTGATCATCAATTTCTATCACTTTGTCAAAGGCTGAGCGTAGGGTGTCACCAGTGGAAAATCTTCTGTGGGGCGAATCATCGGAATCGGCGTCGGACAACCCTGCATCACCGCTGAGCGCCACGCAGACACTACACACTACTTAATATTGTGATCAGAACCCCACATACTGCACCAGAAGTTTATTAAATCCCTGCCAACGTGTTCATAAAATTAGAAGACGCCACAGGCACAAACTGACTGCAGCCTTTATTCCATGTGTTTTGTCTGTGAATGCCTCCATGCACACATTTAACTTCCACCCACTGCAACACCAATAATGTCCCGGGGCAAAGCGGGGTTTGGTGAACCAGGAGCTGCGTGCAGCCCGTGTCCACCAAAGCCTGGTGTATACCCCCTTGACACCTTATTAGAATGCTGTACCTCCATGACTGCCTGGCAGGCTCTGCTCCTTCTGCCCTGGCAACCAGATGATTCTCAGCCAGGGTGGCTTGCTGGTCGACGGCAAGGACCTCTGGGTGGGCCACTTTGTCCAGCAAACCAATGATTGTAGAAAACATGGATGATCTAACAGTTCTCCAAAAGTACATATAGTACTTACCTAAAAAGCAGTTAATGTCATGTTGCATTTATTTATTGTTATTACATTGTCTTACAGCAGCTAATTAAAAACCATCATCTTAACTACATGTTTTGTTTTTTTGTTCTTTGTTGTTGTTGTTGTTGTTTTTTGCAGTTGTCCTGTAGGTGATGGTGTAGCACAGAGACTGAACTAGTGGCTAGCTAACATAAGAAGGATGTACTTGAAATGTACTGTACTTGAAACTTGCATCTCATCTTTGCAGCGTTCACTTTGAAGAGAATGTCTTTACCAAGGACTCACAGGTTAAGTAACTTTACAATTTTCAAATTACAATATATAATTTTAGAGCATGATTACAGCTCTGCCATCTTGATTGAAAATTAAATACATCTGGATGGCACCGATCTAAGTATGGATATCATCCATTAGGACCATTGTTTTAAAGAAGAAAATTCTGGCTACAGAAGAGATGCTAAGAAATGTCAGGAAAAAGTTGAGATTGCAATACGAAAAGTCTAAAGACAACAGTTTTCACTTTAAGGAATGTCAACACATAACAAAAATGAAGACTGATATATATGGCTTCATAATAACAAAAATACCCTTAAATCTATCATGAATTTACTGAGAGGACCAGTGCCTTTTGCAGGCATCTTCTGACCTACCAATTGAATCAGGATAACTTGGGCTCCCCTTAGCTGTCTAGTATTAGGGTCACTGTGCACACCTCATGCTCTTATGGTAGCAAAGAAGCGCTCCAAGTTCACATTATGAAAAAAATTAATTATTGTTAATTTTTTAGAAAAGTCAGAATTTTGAGACTGAAGTCAAAATTACATTACAAGAAAAAAATTTAAATACTATTTAGAGAAAAAAAATGAAATGTGGAGATCACAGTTATTGTTTCAGGACAAACTCCCAAATCTGCTATACCCCCTAAAAATTCTTTGTGTAGATGAGTTAGTGGAAGAACTTAATCATTCTTATCATGTCGTCTGATACAACATCCATCCTCCTTATTTCTTAAACATGTAACAATCGAATTGCATCTTTCCATTGCCAGCCATCTCATTTTGTACAAATCCAGCCAACTCTTCCAAGTTTGTGTATTTTTTTAAACCCTTACAAGAATTGAAATGTGTCCCAAATATCTGTATCCCATCAGAGGCTAGTTTCTTAAAGGAGAGGTAGTAGCTGCTCCACCATAGGACCAGTATGACCTCCAGCACATAATGAACACTTAATTAACATTAACACATTTATTAAAACACAATTTTAAACAATAACCCTTTTCTTTTAGTGTGTTTCAATTTGTTCCTACCGCTCCATTGGAACGGTGTACTATCCAGTAACAGCATCCAGCTGGCAGAAGCATACACCTGCAGCAAGGAGAATCTACCAGGCAGGATAGCGCAGTGGAGTCATCAGATGAGGATTATCATGAAGTGGTTCATCCAGCAGGAACAGGATACCAATAGGGGAGAGGGAAAAACACAGAAAGCATAGTCATGACTAACTCAGTGTCACTAACAGCTCATCTAGCAGTCTTAACATCATAAAGATACAATGCTGGTCCAATTAAAAAATATTAACAGAAAAATAAATGTTCTTAACCAAATTTTCTTAGGCAAAAACACATAATCTTGATATTTGACCTTGTATCAGCCGCCATATTGGAAAGGTAGCCAGGTTTCCTTAGCTGCTAGCTTGCTAACAGTCTGCTATCCAGCCCGGTAATAACTTCATTCACATATTTTACAACATTTAGCTTTCTTCCTTAACAAAAACATCACAGTTGTGGATTTGAATCTTGCTGCAGCATAATAAGACCCAGAACATTCAATTTGAACATGTGCTGCAAGCTAACTCCCCAGAGGAGTTCATGCAATGGTGAATGCCTGTAGGATTCGGCTCATGACTTCTCTCTCTGAGAACACATTAAAACATCAGTTTCAAGTACAAATGTTTCATAAACTTATCTACAACGACTCATATTAAATGTACCCAAGTTTCCAGCTGGCAGTGGGCACAAGAACACTCCTCATCAGATCAACAGGAGGAAAAGAAAATTCTAGAGCTGGGCTGGGTGGCTGCTATGCTCACGGCATTGTGGCACGTTCAATGACTGCCAAATAATCAGAAGTCTCATACTTCAGAAAATAACCTTGGTTACAAGAGAATTTTTAAAAATCGCAAAATTAATGACTATCAATTGAAACATATTTACTATACCTCAAAAAAGGATGAGTGTACCAATTTTAATTGCCCATTCCCAATATGGTAAGTCATGAGGGTGCTAACCATGCTCTATGACTGTATGACTGACAGTTTCGCTATGCACCAACATGTCAGTTATGTTTAATGCTATAAATAAAAATAACTTTACTTATATTTTAAGATAGGTATGTTAAGATGTGGGAATGTTAAAGCATGAATATTAGCTGTTGTAATTAGTATATTTTAATGAGTCGTTTTTTTGCACTGCACGAGTCACTTGGCTGAGTGATAAAAAGGTTCTTCCCACTGAAAACGCTATGTCCAGATGAACAAAATCCACTTTTGGGGATGTACTTACCTGGATGATTGAGCATGTATCAAGACAATGAGTCCTTTACTTTAGTAAAACTGTGTAAGGCAACAAGCACAAAAAAATGGGCTGTAAAAAAGAAAAAATATCTGAACTATAGCACCGACTTTTAAATAGCAATCAAGCCCAATAAACAGTTTATTTTGTTAAAAGAGGAGCCTAATGTCCTCCACAGTTATGTGAGATGATAAAGCCATACAAAAAATGATTACTTCAAGATATAGCTGCTAAAAGTCGTTCTACTACCGAATTATGTGTATGCATCCTCTCTTAATTTATTTCCAAAGTTTACTCACTTGATTTGGATTACTGAATGGAACCCTCTTGTTAGGAGGTTGTGGGATTGTCACATGCAGTGAGCCAGCACGATTTACTTAAAGCTGATGTGATTCCCAGATTGGATGAACTATTTGCATTTTCCTCCTCATTATTTTTGTTTTTGTTTTCTGATTGCTGATTGGTAGTGGTTGCCAGAATTATTCTTTCGCTTAAAATACAGTGTTAGCCACTAGTGCCTCAATTTCTTGGTTGTCTAAGAAATTCATCCTATCAGAGCCTTCAAAAACAAAAAATAAAAACAAAAAATATATTTTACAAAACATAATTCCAATTAAAATAGTTAGCTGGGCAAAATGCCACATTTTTTTATGTCATGGTACAGTTAGTGCGATTCTTGATTCTTATGATAAAATGTAATTATATTTTAATGCCACAAATTTCATTTTTCTTTTTATGAGAGCTCACACACTTAAAGGATATCCCAAAGTCACACATTTTACAACAGCAACCTCATTTTATAAATGCAATACACTACAAAACAAGGGGAATAAAAGCAAAACATTAAGAGCTTTTTATAGAATAAATTGCATGACTGCAGTGAGAAAGCAGTAACATCACGACAATGTCAGTAGGGAGCGGAGAGAGGGTTTTAGGAAGCATTCGAGTGCCAGGTCTTACAACTGCAGCACAGATCATAATAAAATTGCTATTTGCTTGGGTATTACCTTCATGAATGACATCCATATTAATAGGAAGCAAATTCTGCATCTTCAAGTTAGGATTTTAAGGGGGATAAGGGGCGGGGACACCAACTGATGTGCAACTTCTACTAAAGCTTTAGCATAGAAGTAACACTAATGATTCTTGATGCCACCGAGGCTGACAAAGTGGTGTAACCATTTGGGTGTTTTTTTTAAAGATAGAATTTCCTATTACTGACATCATCTAGAAACTAGGGTTTGACTCCTGTGTGAGACCGTAATTGTCTTTACTTTTCTTTATTTATGTAACTTTTGTTTTCACTGGCAATTTAGTGTTAGGTTAGGACAAAAAGTGAATTAGGAAGGTTAAAGACAGAACATTACTAGATTGTGGTTTTAATTAAAATGTAGCCTTTGACAATGCTGAACACATGAGAAGCTACTTTTAGGCATATCACCCAATTTGTAATATTGCTAAACATTTCTTAAGGCAGACAAGTTATGCCGGCTGGGTCAGTGTCATATTTGTTGTAATTGATGTCTGGTTTGTTCTGTTCCCTAGTGATGGGTAGGGATGGGTACCTACTCATATCTGACATAAACGGTAGTAACCAGACCGAAAAGCAGCGCACATTTCGGTGCTTTATTTCCATGCTTTTTTTTCCTGAAATGTGATACACTTTGGATTCTAGCCAATCATTTTACCTTTGCAAGGATAGTAGGCGGCCCCAGGTACGTACGTTCTTTTAGAGCAGAGCTACAGATTGAAAATGCCCAAGGCAAAGCGGTCAAAGTCTGGCTGTACTTCACAGCAAAAGATGCAAACTCAGCAGCCTGCAACAAGTGCTTTAAGGTGATACTGTGCAAAGGAGGTAACTCCTCGAATCTGATGAAACACCTGGCGACGTACAGCATTTTGTTAAAAGCCAAGAAATGCGCCGTATTTGATAGCTTGCTGCAAGACCTCACACCGGGCACATCTACTGCGGGTGGGTTGTGTTCTCCATTCTTTAAGCACCGGTTCGAGCACCGTTTAAGCACCGTTTCAAAGGTTCTGGTTTGGTACTGGTATCGGATAAAACCTAAACGATACCCATCCCTAGTGATGGGTTCATGCTACTCATCTCTCTGCTTTAGGCTTTCCACACATGCGTGTGGAAGGATTGGGAGTTCTCAAAACAGACTCATGCTGTCAAATATAATTACGTTTTTGCAACTGGAAATAATCATTTCTTTGAATAAAGTGGTCCTGAATGAGCTGTGATTATTTACCTGAATAAGAGTGAGCAAAACATAAAAGGAGGAGGCAGGAATACAAATGGCGAAGAGATGTTCATTACAAATGTAACTGTGAAATGTCACAAAGGATCGCAACCCGAGAGGAAATACATTTCCATTCAAACATGATTAAAAAACGTAGTTTCGTTGTGCGAGAACCTTGTTTTTATTTGGAAACAAACTTGTGTGGATAGATTTTACTTGTACAGACTGACAGATGTATTCAATTTCCCCAGCATTGTTTAGTGCTAATTGTCAGCTTTTGAGTAGATGCGTCTGCCCCTCAGGACACCGTCAAACTGACTGTTCTCAAAATTCATTAATATACGTGCCAGTACTGACTCACTATTCAATATTCTACAAAGACATCATGCAAATATCAGAACTGTGGTGGTAAGAAAAGGCTGTGGTGATTTTCTTCATTCACTGACCTTGAAAGCCAGCAGCGGTTTCTCGGCATTGCAAAATACGTATTTAGTTTACTCAGTGCTGAGTGTTTTTCATAATTCTTCACAGAACTGATGTATTTGCCTGAGCTTGCTTTATCAGATGTTCCTTTTTTAATGATACAGTAATCATGCCGCCATTCAATTCACTTCATTTAAACTGTATTTATGACTTTACTTCTCAAAAACAGTCAAACTAAAGGTGACTATTCCTCATCAAAAGGAATTAATCAGAAGCTATAATTATGCACCAATATTCTTTAAAGAAAAAAAATCGTTTCTATTCTATCCTTAAATGACGTCCATCAACAGACGATCACAGTTCTCTAGAAAATAACCTTAGCAATGACCCGAATCCAATCCACTGGAAGACATAATTGTTTCTGTTGTCAAAAACTGAAATGCGCAATTGATTTTGTTTCTTTTTTAGAAAGTTTTTACTGAATAAAATTTTATAGCTCAGAGTTCTAAACAATATCTAAGTACATTTCCACTTCTTTGATTTGACTAAGGCGTTTATTGTGAAACAAACATGAATTATGGACTTAAAAAGCATATTATTAAGTTTAACTGCACACTCTCATCTTATTATTGATCATCTTTAAGTTTCAAAAGCAACTAACAGCATTCTTGGAATTTTACCTGCTCTTATTTGTGCAGTCAGTGCGTTTGCTGTTGATTTAAAACTCGTCTAATTAATTATTCAAGGGTATTATTTTCTACAGTGAATCTATTTCCTGCATCAGCGATGCCAGTAATGGCTCCCAGAGGATTCTGGAGTGCCATACTTTCACCTCCTCTGCTTATAAGAAAGTGCCTTCATAATAGGGCTGCAAACAAATTCAACTCACACACACAAGCACACAAAAAATCGATGTTTCAAGGACTTGCAGTGTTTAACAAAGTACTAAGTGAATCTCTGTTCTTTTTTTTCCAGTATCCTCTATTCAGCTGAAGCTGTTTCAAAGATGTAATACCAGCTACAGTGCAGCAGAATAGTTTAGGTGAACTTAAATAGAGTATAAATTGAGTTTTGTGTGACTCATCATGCTATTGTACCAGAAGTCTGAAATGCCTGCCAAGTCCCACTCTTTGTTCAGAGCCCTATTGTATTATTAAAGAAATACGAAGTTAATGACTTTATTTTTCTTGTAAAGGTATATTTAATCAAAGCTAACAGTGGCTAAAGTGGACACAGAGGACCAGCTGATTCATCTGACTGGTATTTGATGTTAATCTCAAGTATTACATAAACACACAGACATGTTACATATAATAAATAAATGTGAAGAGAAATGTGGGAGTAGTTATTTATAAAACCGCATTTCCATGGAGAAATAATGAAGATAATCTCCAAACAGGCTCTAGTTTAGATTAGTTAGAAATATTGGGGACATATGTGCTTCGAAGCCTGCGGTGAACTTTGAAATTTTTAATTAAAGGTGTTAGAAATAAATCACCAGACACAAGGTGTTTTGAACAGGATGTGATGGGTCATATTAAAAAGAAGGGACTGTGGCTTTTCTTCTTCGCAACTTTTAAAAAATCTGCTTCTCTCATTTAAAAGATGGCTGATTAGACCTCTTATCTGTTCTGGTGTTATGTCATGGTAAATTATGTTCAGTTTAACAAACCTTAAACTCAAGTTTGCAAAAACAAAAAACTTTTTCTGAAATAAGCCCACTGCACAAAAAAGCCATATAACCGCGATAAGCAGGACAACTCTTCGGATTATATTAGATTAGTGGAGATGAGTTACAGGGACAAAAAAAAAAGCATTTTAGTACAAGTACCAATATAATCTGAAGACACCAGAAAGGAACCCCCTAAAAGTATTATCAAGATATGTTGTCTCAAACTAAGGAATGTTTTGTGCCTTTAATGAACAATGTCCCCCAAATTACCACTCAGAGAGCCATTTAAACTTTGAGGCCAGTGGACAAAATAAACTACAATCATTTCTTCTAAAAATGTCCAGCTGCACAGACTTCACTTCCAGAATAGTTTTTGACTGAAGGAAAAAAAACGTCCAGATGAAAAAATGCTGACCACCAAGAGTTAATATCTCTATACCAGTGGTTCTTAACCTGGGTTCGATCGAACCCTAGGGGTTCGGTGAGTCGGTCTCAGGGGTTTGGGCACTCCGCCGTGACATGCATGGCTCATTTTGTGCACCAGTAAAAAACATATCTACGTCTTGAATTTGAAAAAAAATCATATTTTATTTTTCACTAAAGAGGGGTTCAGTGAATTTGCATATGAAACTGGTGGGGTTCGGTGCCTTCAACAAGGTTAAGAACCACTGCTCTATACAGAGTTTAAATAAGGAGGCATGAGGCAGGTTCCTCATCCAGAAGACCCGGTTAGCATGGGCCTGGTTAGGTTTAAACACTTACAGCTACTTAGTTAGGAAACGACCCCCAGAGTCTAAGCGCTGGTGGTGGCAAAGATGAAGAGTGAGGCTTGGATGGAGCGCTGAGTGACTTGGATGACAAGAACTGGTCTTCACTGGATCTTTGTGTTAACTAGTAGTTGAACAGTTCCTACCTAAAAAGTACCTAAAAAGTGGCTAGTGTGTGCATAGCTGCACTTTGGCTGTGCATAATACTAAAGATCACAAGCAGAAATAGTCAAAGCCTGAGCAGCTGCAGACAATACCAAAGAAATGCATACAATATTGTTTTACATCCCACTATTTGCTTAACAAGCATCACCACAATATTTGAATTAGTTCTGTTCATTTGTTTCACATGCCATCTATTGTAGCCACTGTTGGAATAAATGGCTTAGATTAACCTTAAGACATGAACAAACAAAGAACCCTGATCGGTTTTATCAGCTATTTCCTCATCCTTACATGTATGATGATAAATGATGGAAGAGACAAGCCAAAAAATCCTTTGTTGTTTTTTAGAATTATGGCAAATACTACAAGTGTAGGCTGTCATCAACTGTCACCTGCAGCAATGTGTTAGTCGGGAATTAATAGAAAATGTTTTCAGGTAAAAGAATGACTCACCGAGCGGCTGCTGGGCTGCCAAGCTGAACAACATTTTATCACAATCTGCTACTTACAGCTTTTATAATCTGTTCTTTATGATACTAACAGAGCTGAATGTTGCTGTGTGCAGTCAGTATCCTGACTGCTCTGTACACCTTAGTGCTTTTGAACCGATGAACCTCTTAAAAAGAAAAAAACATTACCACTATGGATAATTACAAGGCTGCCAGCCTGAGCAATTAGACTCTTAGATTAGAAAAAGATTTCTCTAATTCTCTAATTCTAAGAATTTCTCAGTATATTTTACAAGTTAAAGAACAGCAGTGGTGAAGGGATGTAGGCAGCATGCATCCAGGGTTTGATTCCTGGCTGTGTGTAGCTGATCCAGCAAATGCTGTTTGGTAATTTTAAAGAACCTACAGAGTTAACTACCCTGAGAATGTCCAGCCAGGAGTTCCAGTGCTGACGGCGAGAGATTTAAAAGACCAAATCAGGTTTAAAAAAAAAGTGGAATAGTTACCTATAGGCAACCCTTGCCCAAGGATCTTCTGGTTGAGGCGTTACTCATTAGGGACCCATATATAAAGAGTTTAATTACAGTTTTTTCTGAATGCTTAAACCCTAACTGTGATTCTTATAGCACAATTTCTAAAACTATTAATACTTATAGCAAAACCACTCACTGAGTTTGCAAAACTAAAAGCACAAACACTGCTTTGCACTCAGTTTGCCATTTTGTAACACACACTTTGCAAACCTGTAGCTACAATCCACTGCACAGCACTCTTTTTGCAGAACTGTAAACACAACTCACTGCTTTACACTCAATTCCCAAATCATCAACACACTCCTAGCAAAACTATACACGTTTACGGCCATTATTTACACTATTTTGCCAACTGTCTGGCACACTTTCACATGTGAAAACTTTTTTAGATAATTAGTTCACTTTGCAATCAGCCCAAGCACTATAATACAGGTAAGCTCTGTGTGTGGAGTACAATGGAGGGAGCAGGAAGAGTGAGAAGTAGAGGAGGAGCAAGAGGACGTGGAGGTGAAGAAGTAGGATGAAGAGGACGACAAGGACAAGGAGGAGCAAGAGGAGGACGAGGAGGGGGGAGAGGAAGGGTAAGAAGAGTAAGACATAGAATTGCTGATGACATCAGAGCTACAATAGTGGACCATGTAATCAACCGTGGAGTGACCCTGAGGGAAGCTGGCCGACGGGTTCAGCCTAACTCGAGCCGCTACACTGTAGCAAGCATCATAAGGACGTTTTGAAATGAGAATCGTTAGTACAGTCACTTTGCACTAAGATTTGTAGCACTGCCGTATGCTAATGAGAAACACAACAATACCATAGATGTAAAAATACTGAAATTGTTACTTTACAGAATTGCTAGCTGACCAGATGCTGGGGCAGAGGAAGCATGTTCACTGCAGACCAAGAAACCCATATAGTCAACATGGCGATTGCAAATAATCCTATACTTGGAAATAAACACTTGTGTTTGTTTTGATGTGTGGGAATAAACACCAGTACTTGAAGTTTGGATCCCTCTATGTTTACAGATCTATGACAAAAGTATGAGCTAAAACTGACGTAGTCTACCTTGTGCACAGAGAAAGCAAAAGCCAGATGTGTTTTGTATTCATACCATCAGTGTGTAGTTGGTGCATTGTGTGCTTAGTAGATGATGGCTTGTGTGTACTGTTTGATACGAAAACACCATTTTTACAAAGGTGTGGAGAGTTAATCTAGCTGTGTTCGCTTTTGCAAGAGAACTACAATGTTTTGGAAATTGGGTGACAGGTTTTCTTATTTGTGTGTAGAGTTTTGCAAAAATAGCCAATAGTTACAAAAAATGTGCTTAAGCAATCAGAAAAAACTGTAAACATGTTAAACAGGTTAAGTTCTGATTATACAGGACTTGCTGGTGGACCCATTCCATAGAATCACACCAGTAAACATGATGGTGACCTCCTTCTGCCCCATAAGTAGTCAGCATTGCTATTAACACCCAGTCCTGTACCTTTGTGTGCAGCTATAAGCATAACCCACAAAAGGTCCAGTTGCAGAAAAGGGAAAAAAGTTCAATTAAACATAATGCAGTATAATGTAATGTTTGGAATCCAGTGAATCCAAATACATTTAGTTTGTGCCGTGTGTATATTACATAGGTTATATTTCTTCCACTTTAAGGATTCTGCATACAAGAGTTAATAGAAAAACAATTTCAGATTAATCTTAGTAATATAATGCCAACATTATTTGCCCTTCCATTGCCAATTTTCTGATATCCAGTTTACAATTTCCTCCTACAACATAAATATTTTTTTCTCTCAAAACTGACAGTAATTGTAGTAAAGAGGACAATTAATAGCAATGTCAGCTTTGCCACAAATAATGTCTTCCATAGATAAACCCCATTTCATTTAAATGAATGTGCCAAGTTAAGCCACTGTCTTATTATTGTCTGCTGATAATTTTGAGTGTTTTATAAACAATGTTTTGTAAAGCCAGGAGCAGAACAGATTCTGCATGACTCTCCCCATCAGAATGACACTTAAAAAAATCATTAAGCCTCTGCATTTAATTTAGTGAGCAAACCTCTATTTCTATAATAACAAAAGGATGGCATAAACAGGAACAGAGAGATGAAGACACTGGAGGGAAGGCCAGTAGTAAATCTATATTTCTACGTTCATAATCATATACAATAGAAAAGAGTCAGGAGTGATAGGAAAATGGGTAAAAAGAAAGATGAATGAGAAATGACTTTACACAAAGGATAAAAGCATTCATTAATATAACGCTGTCCATTACTTCATTCAAAAGGACAACATTATAGAGACTCGTTGATGAAAGTGGCCAAGGAGCCTCACCTGCAAGATTTAAAGTCATTCTTCTTCTCTTAGGTATCGTTTCTCATTTGCATCACAGTAGGTAGATTTATATTAATGCATTTAAATGTTCCAGGAGATTCTTATACATTTGGACCATATTAACACCTATTTTTAGGCTTATTCATGTATCTAAATCCAGTGGTGGGATCACAGCTTTGATTTGAGACAAAGGTTTCATAGATCGGTTTTGTGATCTTTAAAAAAAAATATGATCTTTATTATTTTTATATGTTTTTCCTGGACTTACA
The DNA here is from genome assembly GCF_963576455.1 of Neolamprologus multifasciatus. NCBI lineage: Eukaryota > Metazoa > Chordata > Actinopteri > Cichliformes > Cichlidae > Neolamprologus > Neolamprologus multifasciatus. Next base: position 25,363,528 of record NC_140454.1, read on the forward strand.
GGTGTAGGGAGAACACTAAAAGTACTCAGTCTCACAAAGTCAACCAAAGTCTACACAGCTTTGCTCAAACACTGTAATCATTGGGTGGTCACACACAGACACACACACGAGAGACATGCCCGGCCTTAATGAATATCCACAGTGCCCTCTACTGGGGACAAAGAAACGCACCCTTTAACTTCACCTTTGAGAAGGTTAATTTTGAACAGAAATCCCAGTTTAGGGAACAGGTGTTCACATCAATGACAGGAAGGAAATTTTGTTACTACTTTAATTGTGTGTGCATGTGTTTGTGTGTGTGCACTGATCGTTGTCTCAGCCACATTTCAAGAACTTGAGATCTGGAGAGCTGTGGGGGGAAAAAACTATTTTGCAGTTTTCAAATAGTATAATTTCTACAGAGACAACTTAAAAGTGAATGTAGATTTAGCATTGTTTTAGCATATTTTAGTGCAAAAAACAAAATTCTGAATGTTTGAAGTTAACCAGCCTTCAAGAAGAAGTTTCTTTGTTTTTCAAATCTCTTTCTAGTCTCAGAGGTAGTCATATCTTATTCTATAACCACTTATAGGTTCATTTTCAGCTTATTTTGAACATAATGGAAGATCAAAGATAACATCTTTTGTTTAATCGCTCACTTCTACCAGTAGACAACTGCATGGAACACATTATTCCGACTGCACAACATGTGTTTTGCTCTAGTTTGGTAACCAGCTAACTCAGATGAAGGGAAGCTGATGTGTTACTGAACATAACTATACTTTGACAAGGCATCAATATACATAAGTCTATTTTAATGCAGGAGCTGTCTGACAGCTGCTGCCAGCACAGCAGAAGCAAATACCCCACCCCCAGGACAGGGTGTTTCTCAGATGCTTTAATCTTAGATGTACAGAATGTGCAAAATTATGATTTTATGGAAATGATGCAAATAATCACACTGCCATCCTCCATTAGTATGTGACAGCCTTACATTATGCAATGTTATGCATAGGGTTCTGTCCACCCACCACTATTGCAGTCAGAATGTAGAGTGATGGTGTGCATGTCTAATAAATATTGCAGGAGGATACATTTGGACCATCTACCAAACTGCATAAATCAAGAAGCTTTCCAGCCCCACATTATAAAGCCTTCTCTTGGCTGCATAGCTGCTTGGTCCTTTTACTGTCCAGCAACTGTCAGTGGTTACTCATAAGCATGTATGTATCTATGCTTTTATGTTTGCCTGCACTTGGATTAGTTTCTCAGCGACACTGCACATGTAGTCCTCTAACGTCACATAAACCGTGTACAGTTAATTAGTACTGAACTGAGTAGAACGGGGCTAGCAGTTTCTACCAAATAACACCTGCCAGGTAAGACCTTCATTTATCAGTGTGGGATAAAAATTTACTGCGCCCTATTTCTTAGAAAAACTGGGCTGGTTTGGCAGCTTTTTAATATGGGAAGCAACAACAGCAGGTATTGAAATCACTTTCAGTGAGAAAGGGCGAAGGTTTTAGGGATATGGCAGGTCAGGGTCCTGTGAGATTTGCAGCTTGTGTGCCACTAATCCACATCCTCAGGCACATCTCTGAGATACCAAAATTCCACTTTTTAAGATGACAACCCAGATTTATCATCTTTACTCTCAAAGTCCTTTTGTGACTTTGAGTTCACAATTGGAAGAAAATGTCATTTTATACTGTTAATTATTAAACTTTATAGTGTACATTATGCTGCAAATTTTTTAAAAGGGGCATAAACAGATAGGCTGGTGTTTGGGAGCTTCCAGCTGATACTCTAGTCAGCCATTTATTTGTCTTCAGTGAACATGACGAGTGGGCGAGCACATTACCTCGTGTGACCGTGGCTTTTGAAAAGTCCTTAGTGTGCAGTAATGCAGATTTGTATATAAGTGCAAACATAACGAAGCAAAGCAGAGACTGAATCAGGAACACTGCAGCTAGCCGGCTGGTGGGGTTTAAACATTCCAATGTTAGAGAATGGGATTTTGCACTTGGATTAAAGAAAAGTCAATCAGTCACTTTTTTGTGGTCAAACGTTCTTCTTCCTTCCTTCTTTCCTGCTATAGTGTAGTGTTACCTTCCTCAGTCTAGGGGTTGTGGGGAAGTAACAGTATAAGTGTCCAGGAGAAAGAGGCAGGGAGCTAGAACTGGGAACAAAACAGAGGATTATTATTAATAATTAAACTCAAGAAGAAAGCCAAGTCAATATTACAACCAAGAACAGAAAGAAATGGTGCAATAAAGCTCAGAAACTGGGAACAAGTCAATAAGTTTAAAGAAGGGGGAAGGAAAAAGGAGCACTCAACACAGACAGAGAAAAGACTTTTTTACCGAGTCCTCTTCCTCTGCTTAACTACAAGAGGTGATTGCTGAGTGAAGCTTCAGGTGTGCACATTTCAGCTCCACAAGAAAGAGGCTGGTGTCTGTGACAAGAAGGAGAGAGCAATACCACACACCCACACAAGTGAAACCACTGCAGGTCTGCTAGGGCCATAATATCAAACAAGAGGAAAATATGTTAGTGATTGTTACCTCTACAGAACTTATACAGTGAGAGAAAATATCTTCAGGAAGAGGCTTTGGCCTTTGTCTGTATGTAGAGCTACTGCATAAGCTATTTGCAGGATTGTTTTTATGTTTGTTTGACGCCACATCACATCAGTATGCTACATAAAATAGATAATAAATAGAAAAAATAATAAATATTCAAGATATTTTTTGAGCATGAATAGATTGCATGACTAGATAATGATTTTGTTGCCGTCTTGCTTGAAATATATTAGTCCAACCTTGCCTGACCTAAAATGTATGTTAATTAAGGGAAAATTCACAACATCAGTAAGAACAGCTCAGTGTATTAGAAATCCATTGATATAGGGCAGCATAGTTCATAGAGACACACAAGGACGTTCTACCAGAAACCTTTTCCAGTAATTAAATGATGTAATATTAGCAAACTTCAGCTTAAAGGAACAAAATAAGGGTGGGCGGACTTGGGGTGGACTAATTAACAGTACACCTTACAGCAAAGTCAAACAGAAGACCACTGCTGTGGGACAAGGTGCCTCACTTACTTCACTGCTTCTAAGAAAAACAACTATTTCACTGAACTCATCCATTTTACCTTTACTGTATTTAGTGACTTTTTTCTCTCTGCTAAGAGCTCAGAGGTGTGGGTCAGCTTAATGCTGAGCTGGAGCTCAGGAAGCACAAATGGCTGCTGATGAAATCAGTCACTGCCAAAGCTGTTGTAAAGTTGAAACTGAAACTTGGCCACACGTAGATGTGGATATTCCTTCAGAACTGAGGCAGGCAGCCTGTTATAGGTATGCTGCCAAAATAGCTGGAACACAAATTCTGTGACATTATATTACAGTTTATTATTTTCTATCAAACAGATAAGAGAACATGAGTAGAAATAGAGAAAAAAAAGGAAAGATGCTGTTTTTTTTTCTTGAGAGTTAGTGAATTTAAACAAGATTTGGGCAAAAGGGTTGCAGCAGCTGTCATCATGGAGAATGTAAGAGTGAGTGGAGGTGGAGAGAGTCCACTGACTTTATATGAGGGTCTTCTTATTTTCAGTCCTGCCGTCTGTAGCACCTTCACTGCAGACTCGGAAAGGTTTTGCTGGAAAGCTTTAAGGTCCAATGGCTCATTTCTATCCCTACTGAAGGACACTGAGTCCAGCATAAGTAACAACATGCAAATTGGGCATCACAACATTATAAAGGAGTCTATTTTATACCGGTATGTCCCAGACTATTTTAAACAGTATTCAGCTTCTTTGAAAGGAAACAGATTTAGACCCAACTCTTCCTCATAACTACTGTCCAATCTCCAAATTACCTCTACTTTCAAAAATTCTTTTTTACCGATTATCTCTTTTACCTTTTAGAGATAAACGAAGCCAACGACGTTGACGCTTTAGAAAAAAACACCCCTTTTTACTTAGGGTTGTGGCATTTTAAAGAGTGCAGACTCAGGTAGTTTTACTGTTCTTATTTTACTAGAGCTGACTGCAGCATCTGACACAGCTGACCATACAATTCTCCTCAAAAGACTCTCGTCCTACATATCAAACAGAGTATTTACAGTTACTGTTAACAATTTTACTTCATTAGCTGCTATCATGGCATTCGGGGTCCCAAAGGGCTCAATCTTTTTACCTGTTTTGTTTAGTTTATGCGTGTTGCAACTTAGTCATGTGATCAGTAGTTGTACTCAGCAGCCAGTTTGTTAGGTGTGTCTTACTAGAACGAGGTTGGACCCCCTTTTGTCTTGAGAAATCTTCGTGGTATGGTTTCAGCAAGGTGCTGGTAAGATTCCTTAAATACAAATTGTACTTATTTGTTCCTTCTCTGTTATTCTACCTTATTATTTTCTAGTCAGTTCATGTATTTTGAAACATTTGAATGCTTAGGAGGTTATGGTTATGATAGTGTTTGCTTGCATGTGTGTTTGTGTATCATTTTGTCTGTAAACACGATTAAAATGTGGCTTACATCCACCACGTTCTTGAAGGTCATCTTAATGATTCACTGGTAAAAATTGACAAAAAGCAAACAGTGCATTTAAAAAGAACAAAGAAAACAAAATAATTATATACACTATTCTCTTAAAAGTAAACATTGTTTTTTACTATCTGTGGTCTGCAAACCTGATCAGTATTTGTTACTTTAGTGCTATTCCAGGACATTAGTACCCTTCTGGTTGTCCCAGCAGCTCTAAATGCAGGTCTACAACTGACTCCAACAGCTCATTTGGGCAATATTAATGTCACCCTGCATAAAAGCAGCCGTCTCAAGGCTGATATATATATATATATATATATATATATATATATATATATATATATATATATATATATATATATATATATATATAATGCATGTTCATAGACTGTCAACTTCTTAATCATAAAGTAATGAATACCATACTTTATCCTTCTTTTTCACTCTATAATTAACATAATGGCTGAAACCTGAAAGTCAGTATTAACAGCAGGGGAGCAATCACTTTTTTTCCACAACTAGACATGTTTAATCAACCACAGCTGTCGCCCTCTGTCAGCCAATGAAAGGATTGTTTAATTTAAGTTGCTTGACAACCAGAAGCTATGTCCATCTTTTATGTACAGTCTATTGTCTACTTCCACTTGTCAAATGAGTATCATTGTGGTTTTGCATTTGATTTGCTGTTGTCAATATATCAGAATTTCTTTTATTCAATAATAAAGAGATCATCCACCGTACTTTGAAGAAAGGTTAACTAATGCAGTGTCTGTGCATTGCAATAAAAGCGTTTCACAAAATTGTACTCTACAAGTAAAAAAAAAAAGGGGGGGGGGGGAGTTTATGCAATTGCAATTTTATTTCATTTCAGACATTGTGGTAAATCCTTTGCTGGAGAGACAGCCGCCAAGTTTATGAAAGTTCAGCCTGGTGAGAGAAGTGGAACTAAGACTGTTTCAATGTAGGGATTCGGACTTGGCTCAACCTCTCTGTATTAAACTTCACAAAGCATACAGAGAAAAGAAAAACACAAATGGAACTATAAACATCATCGAACTGCAGAGCAACTTTGTTGAATTTATGTTTTCAGAGCAGTATCTAAAAGCTACATTTAAAGTCCAGTTAAAGCTGTCAACTGGTGGAGTGGAATCACTGTGACAACCAGGCAGATTTTAAAAGAAAAATACTGTTATGTGGTGCCATGAAGGTATGAATCACAGCCATATTAGTCAGACTGTCAACATTTGAGCAAAAATCTATAGAGGCTGTATTTATCTTGCTAAATCCTGACTCAGTGTGCCCTGCAGAGGCTGAAATGAGCAGCTTGTGTGTATTTGTTAAGGCACCTTCAAGGACACATCTAGCTGAGACACATCATTCTGAAAAAATAAAGTAAGAATATAAAATGATCATTTCACTTGTTCAAGACTATTTTTATATTTTCATGTCCACATTCATTTTTGTTTTTGCAGTGTACAGTATTTTATTAGTTTTTCTGCATTAAACAAGCTGTCCTCCTAAAGTGCAAAAGGGAAAATATGCCTAACACATAAAAGATAAGAGAGGATTTATAGTATATGTCTGGTTGTTCAACAGGAGAAGCCACATTTTATTTATAAGAGGAAAAAAAAGATATCAAATCAGTTTCCGCAAGGGGTTAAAAACAAATGCTGTAAAATTTGTAACAAATGTAACCTTAAACCTTGAGGGTTGAGACAAGTTTATTGTCTGGTTTTCTGTTATGTTTTGGTTTGTCTTACAATGCATTTTTCAAAGTCAAAAGTCAAAAACGAAAGATTTCTACAACACAGCACGTCTGCTGAGTAAGAACAAAAATGCCCTCTTTACACCTCTTCGGGGAACTGGTGGGCTTGGATGTTCTCAGAGCACAGTTTAGCAAAACATTAGCATTCACCGGCGATGCATGACAGCCAAATCCTGTTTTTCTTTACCGTATGAATTTGAGCACCGTGAGATGTCAGTTTCTATTTGACAGATCATTTGTCAATCCTTTAGGCTTCTGTTAGGCATCTTCCTTTCAGTGTACTGGCATGCAAACGCTTCACCTGTCCTCTCAAGTGGAAACTTCCCTGGACCTTTGCCCAAAGTTGGTCTAGCTTCCACTGTTAGCCCTCCTACACACATTCAGAGTATCTGAAAGCAAACAATGACCAGTGACGCTGATTTCATTGTTTATTCTTTCATATCAGTGGACATTAAGTTTGTCCACTAAGGTTACGGGCCATTATCTCAGTTGGTAGTTTTGCTTTTTCAAAATCAAACCTTTGTAATGTGTATGTTGATGTTAATGCTGATGTGTACGTGAAGAAACGTGCAGAATTTGACATGCATCGTTGCCATTGTCTTTGCATACCTCCTTGCTACCAAGATTGGAAAAATACTACAGCTTGTGGGAATTATCTTTTTATTATTTTGGCTATTATTACTGTCATACATCATCACATATTACATATTATTAAAACCTGGGGCTTATGTTATCCATTTTAATTGCATCTGAAACTTGGGCTTGTTACATTAATAGAGGCAGTTTTCTGCTCAAGCTGAGCTACATTTTGCATCCCTGGGCCCTCTAGTTCCACTAAAAGGAACTTCAACATATCAAGGTGTTTGTTGTTGTTTAGACAATTTCATGCTCCCAACTTTGTTGAAGTTTGGAGATGACCACTTGCTGTTCCAACATGTCTGCCTATGAGTGCACAAAGTAAGGTCCACAAAGACATGTATGAGCAATTTCAGTGAGTCCTGATCTAAAGCTGCAAAGAGTTTGCTTAAGACACAAATAAACATTAATTTAAGTCCCAAAAAGTTGATTCTGTTCATCTGGACGTAGCATTTTCAGTGGGAGAAACGTTTCATCACTCACCCAAGTTAATTTAAGTCATATTATAACAATTAAATTCCTGCGAACCTTTACTGAATACAGCATATCGTGGTCTTTCAAGGAAGGGCTGCCCTGAAAAACTGGAAGATTCGACTCTCACTTTTTGAAGGGGTCACTGGAAATTAAATATGGTTCAAAGAGCTCAGCAGCGAGAAACATTCAGCATCGTAAGCACTGAAGCACACGCAGGACACACACGAGTCTAGTCTCAAACTGGCAGGAAGTGAGGCACTGGAATTGGATGTCACCAGCCAGCAGATCAATGGGTGCTCAATGGATCTTGACAAGGAGACAAGCACTTCACTAACCTGGCCTCTAATAGAAACAGTCAGAACTGTGGAAGTTGTGCACTCAAAATCATTAGCTTCAAAAATGTACTATTTAAAAAAAAAAAGCAATTTGTTTAAAATTGATGTGTAAGCATCTAGTTAATTGTAATTGATCGACTTAGTGTCATCTGTTTAGATCAGAGTATCACCTTATATGAATACCTCACATGTCTGTAATAGACACAAGTCGTGATTCATGAATCAAGTTCTGCATTTTACCCCACCAGTACAATACAATACAGTGGAGACTTTCTAAAGGCTAATAGAGACACTTAAGCTTTCCTCATGCTTTATTTACTAAAGACACACTGTACTACCCAACTGTTAACCACAACATGTAGCACGAGAGTGGCTGGTCAGATTGTGGAAGCAGCTAGTAACAAGGGCTGGCATGAAAATGAAGAGGATGACCAACCACGATATATACAGCAGCTCTTCAGCAAACATTATTGTTTTCCTGATAATGAAATGTTCATCTATCTATCTAGAAGAACAAATAATCTTGGAATCAGTATTCATTTCCAACAAGTGGAGGTTAGAGTGGTGATGACAATAATTATAACATAGAGGGAACAAAGACATAAGAGCAGAGGAGTTTAAATACCCACTTCTAAAAATCTATGTTGACTGAAAAAGATGAGCACACACACTATGCTCTCTGACTCACCACATTGAAATGCTCTTCATTTAGCCCGAGCAGGGAGGATTTGTCACATGTCACCTCTGCTGCCTTTCCCACCTGATGGTTTCTGTCACTCTGTCCTGTATATTTTACACATGTTGTAAACATGGCTTCCCTGCTCACACACAAACCATTTCTCCCCAAAGGTCGAATAAAAAAAGAAAAGCTGGACAAGCATGCTGTTAGATGTTTGGTAAGTAATACTGCAATTTAGCCATACAAGTTCTACTACTTCTATAACTGCGAGTACTTCTCTGCATAAATAAATTGTAATTTTTTACTGTTATGGGAGTGGAAAACCTATTTGATCTAATGAATTTTAGGACTGCCTTTCATCTGGGGAACGTGGAGATTTGCCTCATCCCAGGCTACAGGGCCTCATTATAGTGTTTTTATCCTCTTGGTGGGATAATCATCAACTGGGCTCAGTCTTTTGAAGCTCTAAGGCACCTGAATTAACAGTGAAAAGCATGTAAAACCTGACACCAACCCACCATGACTAAAAAAATGTATGCTCAAATGTGCAAAACAGATTTGATTAAAATATATTATAAAGAACTTGCAGTATCAGAGTTTAGACTTTCTCGATAGACACTCTCATTGTAATAATTAAAGCAAAAGTACCGAAGTGATCATGGGTGCCTAATAAGTAAATGTTAATGTGCTGTTTACATAAACTGGAAGAGTTTCTTCAGTGATTGCACAATTTAAGTATCTCGTGTTGCTGGGAGAAGCACCTCACTCCCACAAAATTCACATTTCCAAAGGCAACATTGCTTGATTGCAATGTAAATCTCAAGTCTGCTGATTTATTTTGATGGCAGACAATTCTTTAGACTAACAATGAAGCTGCTAAAAGGTTTTAATCATCGCTGCAGAAAAATAATCACTTCTTAAAATTAACCACAGTTGGTAGCCAGTGATTTTTATTTTCCAATAATTTCCCATCTCATGTTGAAGTAACAGTTCACGTTTGTCAAGGATGCCCTTGAGAAACAGAATATGTGTTATCTATAAACTCTTTTTTTTATTATGTCATTTTTACATCATATTAAATCCAACTACATACATTACATTAGTGTCTGCGGTAATTTTACAGTTCGGTAAATTTGATAAGTAAAAACAATATAAAACCTCTGGCATGACGGAACCTTTCAAGGTGAATCAACATGCATGATTAGCCTCTCTCTAATGTTGCTGACACTCAATGTTGCATAAAGGCTCGAGGACAAATATATATAAAAAAAATCTATCTTTCAAAACTATGAAATGAATCTTCCATATATTCATTTCTGACATCTTATATACAGTAACTCAGAGACAGAGCCAGCAGTTGGGCAGCAGCATCCTTCATCAGTGACAATAAGTGGACAGAAGCGTGAGGAAGATTAACTAGAGAATAATTTGGTTTTTGAAGCCGCGGTTGAGGTCTTTATGTGGGAGGACAATTGAGTTCAGTATAATCACCTCAGAGGGAATCGTCACGTTACAACCTGAGGAGACAAAGCAAGGCAGTATTAAGTCTCTGCAAAGGACAAAGACAGTTTATTGCTGGTCTGACTCTCACATCACTCCCTAACATTATTTGTGTAGCTCTTTTTAGCCACAGTTTACTGAAATGTAAAAACAACTGTGACAATTAGAGAATTTTAATTTGCATACCACCTCATTCAAAGTGCCTTACCTGTGATTTACAAGCTTATTCACAAATATCTTAAATAACTATTCAAATGCATGCAGGAACTGGGCCTTAGGTATTGGTTTCTTTCCAATAACTTTTCATTTCTCAGAACAATATACCGAACACAATACTTGAACAGATATATAATTTCAAGTCGGAGCAGGCTTACCTAGAATTGTAATTGAGGGCGTGAGTTTTCCTTCTCTGAAGAGTGTCTCGCTGTCGATCTTTGCATAGGGATCATTTGGATTTGGGTCACTTGGGGTTCCCTCTACTCTTGCCCACTTGCCAATGGTACTATCCCATCCCACAATGCTGTTCAAAACACAGCAGTGATCCTTGTGGAAGGGGGGGAAAGGAAGTTAGTGAAAAATTGGGAAGCCTTCAGCAGGTAATTGTTGTGTTTCAAGTCTCCACATCTGCTTTAATACAGGTGTTCCAAATTCTGGGATGAGATGGGGGATATGATGTCACGTATTCCAAGGATACCTGACCATAGTGTGTAACAATCAATTCAGTGATTCTATTGGCTCTCAGAGATAATAATAGAGGGTGGAATATGCTCTTTTTCTTTTCCTATGTGGTCCCCATCTTACACTTGATTATTTTGCAGAACCCTTGGCTATAGGTCATTAGTCCCTGGAAACCCTGAAACTCCACTTTAAGCATCACTCCTCCATTAGAGATTGTTCAAACATGAAGAGAAGTAAAAAGCAGTGAGTATTTCAACAGGTAGTGATGATTTGTAAGTATTGCTTACATTACAAATTGTTCTTCTAGGCAATGCGCAATGAAAACAATAAGTCACCAGCACTATAAATTCATTTTAGGCTGCCAGTCATCGCTGGAGGTGTGGGATTCAATTATTCCGGCCTCAAAATCGTTAAAAATGACATCTTTGTGTGAGGTGCATGCGACAATATTTCTAGTCTGACAGATGAGTAAAGATAAATTTCAGAGAGGTCACAGCTGAAGTGCGGATAAAATTACTAATAAAATGTAAAGCTGATCACTTCAGATAAATTCACTTCCATGTCAATTAGTTTGATGTTTAGTATAATGCCAAGGAAGACATGATGTCTGATGAAGTGAAGCAAGTTGAGCAGGGAATTGGAAATTACACTGCTCAACGCTTTTAAATCAGAGCATCAAGTCAGTTAAACTTCTGGAATATTGATCTGGTCAGTTAAGTAGCAGAGAGGGTTGTTAATCAGTTTCAGGTGCTTTTGTCTTAATGAAATTAACAACAGGTGCACTAGAAAAGAAGCAGTGATGAAACAACATCCTTACTTCCTATTTTTTCACTGTAGTTTTGTATTCAGGTATGGTCAGTGTCACCACTGGTAGCATGAGGTGATACCTGGACCCTACAGGGGTTGCATAGGTAGTCCAACTCCCCCAGGAAGTCACATCAAGACATGCAATTACTAAAAGGTTTGCTTTGTCTATGAGCAGGGCCTCAAGAGCATGGAGGAGATAGACAGTTACTCTAGGAGAGCTGAACAGGGTCGTAGAAGCTTCCTAATCCATCAGCAACACCGGCATCTGCTCCTTTGTGCAATGAGGAGAAGGTGCACAACAATGAATGGCCTCATGTGGCAGTTTGTATGCAGGCAGTTCCTAAAGAATGAAGGAGGTCATACCACCGACTGGCCCCCATGATCGCCCAACCTAAATCCAATCATGTTTCGGTCCATTCGATGCCGCATGGAACCTCAGACTGTCCCAGAGCTCAGTGATGCTGAGGTCCAGATGTGGGAGGATATCCCCCTGGACACCATCTGCCTCATCATCAGGAACATGCGCCTGTATTGCCAGACATGCATACAAGCACGCGGGGCCACATAAACTACTGAGTACCATTTTGAGTTGCTGCAATGAAATTTCAGCAAAATAGACTGTCACGTCATTTTTTCCACTTCTGACTTTCAGGTGTCTTTGAATACAACCCTCTGTAAGGTGATCACTTTCAATTCCAACCTGTCATCCTTTCATTCCTAACACATTACCCAGTCCATATCAGTATCGATATCAAGCATGATTTTTTTTCTAACAGTGTACTTTATATTCAGAGGCAGTCACCTGTAAATTTGCACCATGGAGGATGATAGATTCTCGAACTCTGACACCAGAGCCAATAGTCACTCCAGTGCCGATGGAAACATTGGGACCCAACTGCAAAGAGAAAATAAATTACTGCATGAGATAATATCTGTACCATTTCAACTAGTAACCCCAAATTAACTTATCAGACCATCTAAAAGCACATCCTTCTCTTTTTTAGAGTTGAATACAGTACAAAATTTTTAATATGAGGCTCTGCTGTTAACAAGACATGACATTTCTATTTAAAGCATATTGCAATACAACAAAGGAAAACCCTTACCACAGCTGTGGGATCAATATTAGCTGTAGGATGAATATAGACATTACCTGGAGAACGGAAAAGAAAGCAAGTCTAAATAGATTAGTTTGTTTCATTATGAGGAAGAAAAAAAAGATACAGGAAGTTAATAAATTGTACCAGTTATTTTGGGGCTTCCCTCCTTATTTGACGCCAGTCTTTCAGGATGAGTTGTGTGATACTGGTTGAGGTACAATCGACTGGCATAAATTGCAGACCTGAGGGGGAAAAAAAGTCAAAGAAATAAAATAAAGAAACAAGTATAAATCAAGAGTCTCTTCATTTAAGGTGGTAATTTTTTTGTACATTTTTGTACAGCTTATAGCGTAATCACACTGCACAAAGACTGCCTTGGTGAGTCTACATGGACTGTATAAACAACTATAAAAACTTACTCTCTGTGTCAAAAGAAATAAGTTGTACTTCAACAAGGTTTGGAACAAATATGTATGCAAGTCCAGTGTCTCCCATATTCTTTGACATTCAGGGTTGCAGTATCAAATTTATGCTATCTTGAATGCGACACCATTTATGACACATTCACTCACCCTGCAGATTTAATCTGGCTCCAGAAGCTGAGGGTTTTATATACGTAGAGTTTTCCCTGTCCTGCCAGGGCAGTGAAAATGTCCTGCTCCAGCCTGATGGCCTCAGCTCGGTGCCAGCCGTTGGTTGGCTCCTCTCTGCCAGAAATAGATCATCAGTCGCACAGAGTTACAAATCCCATTTTTTAAAATATTGTGCACAAAGCTTGAGGCTGGAATTAAATTCAAGACAGAATCGGCATAAACTACCCTAAACTGAACGAAACTTTATTTTCGAGTGTCAGCTGAAACCGTATATTTTCTGAATTTTGAAAAACATGAGGTGACAAGTTTTCCAGAATTCATAACCTAAAGCTGTGGCCAAGCCTTGCCTGCTCACCAAGATGAAAACTGATGACTTGCATGCCAATGTTGCAGCGTAGACCAAGCACACCTATTTAGAACCAGGGTTGGTCGTTAATGATCAGGTTCAGCTTTCTCTCCAAACATCAAATAAACAATTCACATATACAAAATGTGAAGTTTATCACGTTCCCTTTTCTTGCCAAAGGTGAATAAAGAAATGTGAATTACATCCCGTTTTCCCCTATCACTCCTCCCGTTCTTGAGTAGCTATTGAGATTCTTCAAATATTTAGTGTACAAAAAACACACCAAAAAACAACAACAACCCAGCAGTTCCCATTACCTCTAAAGTCTCTTAAGAAAACATGAATTTATTGCCCTACTATCCAGCCTGCGGAGTCAAATGAGAACACTGAGTTAAAATGCATCACTGTTATCTTTGATGGTGTCAGTGCTGGGCTGAAACCAAAGCTGATTACCTAGTTGTGATCCAAAACTTAAGTAGAAGAGACTATGTGTTCCATATTAATCAGGGTCTCTGGCATAGTGTATTGTGAGAGCCCTGAGATGAAACAGAGTGTTAAATATTGATGAAAAGAATATTTTAAAGGATTGCACCCATAATCGAAGTTTTACTAAGAAGGAGGGGGTGTGGTTAGAGGCGAAGCGGTCCCCGAGAGACTGCAGTAAAAGCCTTCTTATTTCTATCAAGTATCTCTGATGTGTTCAACAATTTTGCTGATTCAGTGCCCAGCTTGATTTAAGTGCTATTGATGTTAGCAGGTGAATTATGCAAAGCGCGGTTTGACCTGTTGTAATATATTTCAAGTGTCCTTGGTGTGGTATTTGTTAGGTCAGCTACTGTACCGTGAAAACAAACTGAAAAAGTATCAAAGATTGTATTTTTAAAAAACATATATTGATCTCATGTTTTATTGTAGCTTCTGTGAAATAGCAGGGTACACTCAGTCCACATGCATATTATTATATTTTTTTTAAAAAGCAAGTCCTCTCGTGAAGCGAGGAGCAAAGCAAGACATCTGTATCAGTTTGACATGAAGCTTCACTATCTCGACTATAGTTTTTTTTTCTAGCTTATTCAGCAGAAACTATAGAGACAACTAAATGTGTTGAGCCTCTTTAAAAAAAAAACCCCAGACCATTTCAAAATGCAGTTCCTCAGAAGAGCAGGTTACAATAGCGTAGATGTTTCTTTAAACCTACGCATATGGATGTGAATTGCATTTTGTCTATACTCTATAAATTTGCAACTACTCCTGGAAAAGGTAAGAGGACTGAATAACCATTCTTATTAAATATGAACATTATCCTCCATTACAGATGCTTTATGTAGTGCTCTACACTAGAGGGGTTAGCGATGTTTCATAAAAGCAGGCAATGGGACCTCCTGATCTGAAGCTAGTTAAACTTCTTTAATCTCTAGGACATACTGAAGTCAGCAGCAGCAAAATCTTGGCTCCTGTTAATCTTGCTCTTGCCAAGAGCTTCAGTTTACTGTGTTTACTGGTTCGTTCACTGCCTGCTAGTCCTTCAACATGACTGACTAGAGGTCAAAGACAGTATGAAAAAATATGGGCAGAACAGAAGCTAGATGAATTTACTATCCTATCTAGAGGTGAAATGTGGTATTACACAGGCCAGACTAAAAGCCTATTTATACCTGCTCTTGTCACCATCCTGAAAAGCGACATCACAACTGCCGGCCTGAGTCATTTCAGTTTTTTGTGCCCCTTTTGACTTTTTGTAACTCGACATGGGTGGCACAGTTGGATTGAAGACACCAGTGTTCGATCAGTGATATATCAGAATATATCAGGTGCTCAGGGATTCCCAGATTATACAAGGGGAGATGCTGCAAAAGGCTCAAAAGATAAGACTTTATGAAGAAAACTTTGTGTTGCTTTTTTTTTTCTGGTTTCAATTTCTTCTACTCTTATAGCAGTGCTGATGCAGAGGGTTTTATCTGAGTGGTGACACGCATATTTCAGCAGAAGAATGCAGCAAGTCTGGCATGCGCTCAGTGTCAGTATAAAGGCTCGTTTATACTTCGCTGCAGACACCGACATGGACAGCAGGAGATCTGACAGCTGAGTAGTGATTCCTGTTATACCTCTTTGAAGCCTGCAGCGCATGAGTAGTTGGCGTACTATAATGTAAAATCTCCGTGGATGACTTGGCATGGTCGTGAACAACAGGCAGACACACAGAAGGCCGCACAGACCCATCGCGCTCACTGTCTAATGACAAAATCTGCACTACTTTGACCTGAGCATGCCCTAGCAGACTTGCAGAAGTGGAAAGTATAATCAAGTATACTCAAGGTGGGAATGGCGCTGTGGTGATGTTACAGTTGTCATGTGACAAAACGACTGCAACAACGATAAGCAGACGATAAGCTGGTTGGCATTCTAAAATTACTAGATATCTTTCAAATACAATGCAGAGACATCTTTGACGTAACATTATAGCTGTTGATACTTTTAGTTAATTTTCAACATCTTGAGCTGTTTCACAAAGCATAATCTTATTTATTTCTTATAATAGTCCAGCTAGGACGTCATTAGTAAAACCTGGGTACACCAACAGAACAATGGTAAACTGAGTTTAAATTATGGCTTGTGTACAGACTGAAAAGTACTAGGTGACATTTTTTCACCTAGAAATCCAAAGAGTTGTTTTACCAGTTTCCAGCCTTTGTGTTAAGCTAAACAAAACTGAACTGAATGTAAACAGTGCTCAAAATGTCAGACCATGAAATCTAAGAAACAAAAAAATATTGTTTCCATGTCACTGTGCACAGAAAAGTGATACAAGTAGCATTCACAAGGAATTCTCACCCCATACACTAAGTGCTCTAAAACCACACCATGCAACCTAATCATACCCACTTACCCATCATAGGGATATCTGATGATTGTATGAAGAGACAGAAAACATGGCAGGGAGGAGAAAGGAAGGAAAAAAGACAAATGAAGAGAAACAAAGAAATGGAGTAAATGGTATTCGCACACATTCCCACGCGCATACCAACAAGTGGGAGAGCTACAACTCACAATAACATGTCCTGCTGGTTCTTCTGGAAGACTGCGCCAATATGTTGGAAGATGTCTGGGTTAAAGAGGTATATACCACAGTTGATGATGTCACTCACAAATGTGCTTGGCTTTTCCACATAATGCAAGACCTACATATCAAAAAAGAAAGATTAATCATAATTTTAAGTTTCAGCAGTACAGAGTAACTGTCTAGGAAGACCAAATGGTTAAATACCTCGTTCGATTCTTCGTTTTCCACAATACAGCCATAATTCATGGATTGCTTTCTGTTTGCCTAATTAGAGAAAATGTCAATATAATTTAGCATAATCTCAAATTCTATAAAGAGAAAAGATCTAATATAACCATTTTAATTGTAGTCAAAAAGTCAAAGAAAAACCAACCAAGTAAATCTAGTTTTACTTTCACTACAGTTCATGTTCCAGAAACTAATTATAACGTTTTACCGTTGTCCCAAGGATAACAAAGCTGTTTGGTTCTCCGTGTTCTTTCTGAAAGCTGAGCATCTCTGTAAGAGGAAATGCTGAACAAACATCAGCATTCAGTACAAAGAAAGCCTCTGGACTGCCAGAGACAATCTGATCTCTGAAGTGATAGATGCCCCCTCCAGTGCCCAGGGCTGCATACTCCTGCAAGTACCTGTGGTGAAGAGTTAAGAAGAGTGAAATATCTACAGGTATTCAGCAATGGGCATACACAATGGCAAGTAAAGCATTACATTTGCCACAAAAAAGAATAACTAAAGACAAACACAATCAAAATGGTGTTCTGGTTTGTGTCGTATACAAAATGTATTTATAAATCTTGACACTGAACTATCACATCTTCCTAATTCTCACAAGCTCGTGTCGCTGCTATCGATATACCTAGGAAATGTAAACATTTTTCTATAAAAAAGCAAAGCCAACAGCTCCACTGTTTACCTGACTGAAATTTTGAACTCCTGCTGTGCATTTAACAGAAATCTATTCAGTTCTTCATTTGGCTGATAAAAACCAATGAGCAAAATCTCCTTCATGTTTGGAACCTATATATATAAAAAAAGAAAACAAAAAGGATCAGCATTAGAGTGATTGTGGGTGATGTCTGTCACAAAACACAAGCCAAGAAACTCCCAACACCAACTACTAATGAGGCGACAGTTGCTTTAGTATTTTAAGAATTACTAAGCTCTTACAAAAAAGAAAAAACAAACAAGAGCCAACATTTCAAAACTAGTGACAATCCAATACTTTAAAATGAAACTTACCTTGGCACATGCTTCAATGTGGTGCTGAAGCATGGGAACACCAGCTACTGGAAACAGGGGTTTGGGCACTTCAAATGACAGTGGCCTGAATCTTGTGCCTGAAAAACAGTGTTTGAATATTTTAAGAAAAATAATAATAACAACTTTATTTGTATAGCACTTTTCAAAACAAAGGATTACACGTGCTTAACAGTTCAAATTAAACTCACACATAGCAGATAGGTATACAAGTTAACATTAAGACAAACAGACACAATCAACCACATGATTAGACATTTATTCAAACATACACACAATTTTACTATAGTTGAAAATAAAGAGGAAAAGATTAAGGGAAAGGTAACCTTTAAAAATTAGTTTTTAGCTAATTTTAGAGTCATAGAGTCAGCAAACCTGATTGACTGAGGAAGGCAGTTGCACAGTTTAGGCAAAACAACCTCAAAAGCGCAGTCACCTCTAGTTTTAAAGTCAGAGTGGCAGACAGGTTTTCTAACTCCTAAGGTGCAACTAGACATTCTAGATGACTGAATGGCAGGTTTAATTTTTGTACCAGTTCTGAGGTGAATTAAAAAAGACAAACAAGTGTCTTTTGAGATGCAAGCATTCACTGAGGTAGGAGGGGCTCTTGAGGTTGTTGGGCTTGACAGAAAAGTACAATTATGTGTCATCTGCATAAAAAATGATAGGAGAATCCATTTAAACTATTAAGCAGATGTAACGTATATAAAGAAAACAGAAATTGTCCAAGAACTGAGCCCTGAGGGGTTCAGAGGTGGACATACATTGACTAATATGAATTCTAAGGTATCTGTTTAATAAGTATGAAGAAAACCATTTGAAAGCAGTACCAGTGATGCCAGCCTGTTTTGTAGTCTATTAATAAGAGTAGCATGAACAAAGGCTGCAGATAAGTCAATCAAGACTAAAATAGAATGTTCACCCTTCTCTTAGTGCATAAGAATATCATTGGCAATCTCCAATAAAGCTGTTTCAGTGCTGTGGTTTTGTTGGTAACCCGACTGGAATTTATTTAACTTATTTTAAGATGTTCTTCCTTCAACAATCTGAAGACACTAACGAGCAAGAACTTCCTCAAGGCTTTTAGAAATAAACAGGAGTTTGGAAATTGGCTTGTAATTATATAAAACAGTGGGATCTAAGGATATTTTTTCAGCAGAGGAAAGACACTCGCTATTTTAATGCCACTGTTATAATATAATTATAATCTCGGGGTCTCACTTGTGTCATCACTATATAACAAGGAGTTTATGCATGAGAAGATCTGCATTTACTAATCTGCCTACAGTTCTGAGTGCTTGGGTTGGTAGTCTATTCTTTACATCACTTCCACCTTCACCATGCTCTCACACTCAATTCTGTCATCATCAGTCTGTTCTTGCCTGCCTTCTGTGAGCTTCTGTTCTGTGTGCTTTACATGTCAGTCCTCTTCTATAATTTTGTCTTTCAATCTTTCTTGATTTATTTTTTTTTATGTATTATTTTATTTATTTTATTATTTGTTTTGGGCTGTTCCTCCAAAGCATGCCATCTTCTGTTTTGTAAATGGAAAGGTCTGAGCAAATCATATCATGAGGGTTCAGTCGTTAAAAAGATAAGAATACAAAGCAGATACAGTAAAGTATTGTATCTGCTGTAAGTATGTAGTACTGTATGTAAGTATGTAGCTGGTTTCTCCTAAGTATAAAATAAAAGACAGGCGATCTTGCCGAGCTATAGAGCCTTTCATTACACATCCGTTAACTTTATTATTTAATCTTTACTATTTATTTTTTTTAATAGAATAAGTAATCTAAAATACTTTTCTATAAATAACTGTCACGCTTGCTGAGAGGGAATGACATTAATGCATCAGTAGTGGAAGGCAAGCTAATGTTTTGGGGGGTTTTCAAAAAAATCTGTGCTCAGGTTGGACTATAGTTTACAAGACGTGGTGATAAAATATTAGGGTATAAAAGCTATATGGGTAAGATTTTACTTCTTGTTCGTGGGACACGTTGTGACCAATGACTGTATTGGTTGTGACACGTCAGTGATAAAAACAACTTCAGCCAGCCTGTTAGCATTAGCAGCCTAGCCTTGCTTTAAACACACGTTAATGACTTTGAAAACACGCCAAGGAAAAGAGTTACCTTTCTGGGGACCTCCGATTAAAATGACCGCCTTCAACATCTTGACAGAAACGCTGTTTGGTGACACGCAAGACCTGGCTGGAAACTATCTGCAGCAGTAAGCAACAGCTGTGAGAGCATTTCCCGCACTCACTTCCTGATTGTGACGTTACGAGATTATCGTGAAATCACGGACCAGAGTGTTCGGAGTGAAACGGAGTCAAGCGCCTGAAAACTTTGGACTACAAATGCTCTTTTTGAAATCACCAGAATATGCCTTTGTATACGTGCGACAATATTTCAAGATTATGTTTAACTGCATCAATTATGATGTTATTAATTTATAGTATGCTAAATATTATAAATACTAAAAAATATATCATTTATAATACCACTGCAAACTCTTATATAAATTATATCCAGGCTCAGTAAACCTTGTGTACCTTATGTGTCTCCTATACATTAAACTAAACATCTGAACTTTTTTTTTCTTAAAACTCATTCGTTGTGCTTTAATATTGTTGCATTATTTGTTTGTTTATTTGTATATTTATTTTATGTAGCATACTTCTTCTAGGTGCTTCCTTTAGAGGTCATCACAGTGGATCTTCCTCCATCTCACTTTATGTCGAGCATTCAGTTTTATCACACCAAATCTCTGCATGTCCTTCAGTACATCCATGAACCTTTTCTATGGTCTTCCTTTTTTCCTCCTGCCTGGCAGCACAATTTAAAACACTCTTTGTCCAATATATATGCCCTGTCCCTCCTCTACGCATGTCCAAACCACTTCAGTCTTGTGTCTCTTAACTTTGTCTCCAGACCACTCAGCCCAAGCTGTTCATTTCTAATGTATTTCATTGTGGTCACTCCCAGTGAAAACATTGCATCTGTAAGTGTTCCACCTTCAGTTCCACCTCTTGTCAAACCAAACATGATAACATTTTTTTAAATTTTTTTTATATATACACCTAAGTTCTTTCGATCTAACTTTCACATTCCAACTTGGTATTCAGTATCTTGCCCATGGATACTTTGGCATGCAGACTGGATCAGCCACCCTTCAAGCAGCCACCCTTTGATCAAGTCATTGAACTACCAACCTCCCGATTAGTAGATAACATGTTCTACGTCCTGAGCTAAACCCCATACCACATTATACAAAATGTAGTCTTGAAAGACTTTGCAACTGTGTTGTGAAAACATTCTAAATAACCTTTTTTTAGTGAGAAAATAAGAGTATGAAGACCTGGGTCTGACATATCTTTGATTACTGCAGTAGATAGCCCAAGCATATCTAGACTAGACTAGACTAGCACAATATTAACTGATTATACTTAATCCTAAACCTGTAATGTGCTACAGTTTGCCACTACTCACTTGCACTGTATTATAGCTCTTGTTTTAGTTCTAATAAATCCAGTTCTACCTTTGTAAAAAACAAACAAACAAAAACAAACAGGATATAAAATCTGATTATTACAAAAAACAGGATTGTAATCCTACAGCTTGCTGTAATATTTTCTTACTGTTCATCTATTCCTTTTTTAGAACATCTCTTGCATCCACACAAAGTAGGTTATTCCCTTATTTCAGCTGAGGGAAGTTCTAGCAGTGGGGAAAATATCTCAGCTGTCAGTTTTGAATGCTTGCAAAGACAACACTTACACAGCTCTAATAGAAGAGTTTACTTTCATGCTTACTCATTAAAACATAACCTGAAGTAAAACAGTCTCCCATGTGGTAGTATTCATAACTCAAACATATGCAAATAAGGTGCGAGTCTGCATCAAACAAACAGAATAACATTTTAGTCAACAATCACCAAGGGACAAGGTGCTCTGGTACAGGCTTTTCTGGAGGAGCAACACAGAAATCTGAAGCGCTTTCAAACCCCCTCAAAAGTTTAAAGATTTATTTCTTTTTCATTTTGGCCCTCTGCACATAGACAGAAACTGCGTTATACTTCCTTTGTATAAAAAAAAGACACAAAGAAGGAAAACAAAATGTGCAAAAGAGGACTGTTTTCTCCACTGTATTGTCACACATTTTATGCTATCAAATGTTCTTATAAAATCCTAATCTAGTTAAATCCCTTATGAAATTTCACGTTTAAATTCCAGCAAGATTAGATCATAAAAACTGTACGTCAAAGATTCTTTTTAGCTCAGCTGCTGTAACACGTCTGTTTTTGTAGACGTTTTTTAAATAAGTCCAAATTAACATCAGTTTTAGGCTAATTTGTTTTTACAAACAACATGAGCATGCATTTCAAAGATGCTTTGCAATCCTTGCAATGATTAATGTCTTAGACCCGATTCACTATTTAAATGTGAACTTCAGTGGCATGAAAATACTGAATCTATGGAGAAGAGCTGGCAGAACTGGAAAAAACTCACTTTATTGATGGGTACAGTCACGTGAATTTCCACTCACAGTCATTGGCAGACTTTAAAATGCCATAGACTGTGAGGAGTGAGCATGTGACCAGACTGTGGGTGTAGCTGCTAAAGTATTAACATGAAATATCTATGAATATGGGAGTAAAACAATGGGACGATTCCTGCCATGATCATGACCAATAAGGATCATTGCAGTCTAATGGGATACAAGTGGTATGCAACATATAAAGGCAAAGCAATACTTTGAAACTTTCACATCATTTGGCACTTCATGAAGTTCATGAACATGTTAAAGACTGATAAATATGATTTAAATTGATTACTGTTCAAGACATCAGAGGCAAACATATTATGAGACTGGAAGAAGTATGCATGAAGGTTATACTGTGAACATGGACAAGTGCCTATAAAAATGACAAAAAAAGTGTCCTTGAGCACAATTTTGGTAAAAACCCATTAGATTATTATTGTGGGTAAGTTTGATTAAATTCTGATCAATACTATAGAAGTAGTAATTATTGTGACTTGTGGAAGGACAGTCCATTGGCAAGATGAGCTAATAGCAGAGCGATGACAGTTTGAATACGAGAGAGACGCGATAAAGTGGAAGCTTAATAAGTTTGGGTCTGTTTTCTGAACAGGAAGCAATCCAAAAAAGCAACAATTTAACAGAAGCTGAGAGTAGTCACATCATGAAAATCATCCGATACAGTTAAAACAAACAAACAAACAAACCAAGAAAAGAAAAGAAAAGATAACTTTTGCATTCCAAAGGTTTTAATTGGTCAAATACACCAAAACAAAAAACAATATTTATTTTGCCACAGTCACATTATAAATGCAGTCTTAATTCAATCGTCCCTTCAACATGAATTCAGTCATGTCTCACTACAGTTAAGTACCAGTTAGATCCTTCACATATTTTGTAGTTCACATTCACGGAGTGAACAAATTTAAAATGATAACAAGAAGTTCACAAAAAAATGATTTGCTCACAGGCACAAAAGAGATCTGTTCAAGAAAATATACATTTTTGTCTTTGGCCCACTTGTTTACGTTGTTCACATCAACTATAACATGAACTATAATGTACGAATTCTTAAGGAAAAACAAACCAAAAATAAAATAAAAAATAAAAAACTAACAGTACAAGTAGCCCAAACACAACCATTGCAAAGAATGAATGTTTGTGTTACTTTTTTAAGTCAAACTAAAAAAAAAAAAACTGCATTATTAAACTTATTATTAAAAAGAATTAATGTACAGACTTTTTTTGTCACATTGTGCTCACTTTCACACAAGGTACCAACAGCAAAGTGCCTTTGCGATTTATTAAATGAATCCTAGCATTAATTTGGTGAATATGTTGATATCACAATATCAAATATTCACAATCAAATACTCAAATCCCAAACTGTCAGTCTTTGGGGAAAAGATAATTACCCTTCAGCATCACTGTAAGTCTGAAACCAGGGTAACAAATACAGCGTGTGTACCAAAGATTGTCTCAGAAACCTTTTAAATACAATTTATTACTTGTTCTAAAAACTACTATTGAGTAAACAAATCAGTACCTAACATGTTAACGGTTCAGTGTAGTGCATTGTTATCACCCTGTGTTTCAAAGAAAACCTCAATAAGAAAAAAAAAAAAAAACATGTCTATGCTCTAGTAATGCAAAACAATATTTACATCCTATGTAAAAAGTAAAAACAAAATCAGCACTGCTCTTCCCATGAACAAAAAAATGACTGTAGTTTACAGCATTTGGAGAGGTAATAGAACTATTAATGAGTATTATGTAATAACGAAGTTGTGGTTACCATCCTAGCTACAGGTCTACAGGTCTACAGGTCAGAAACTACTTAATGCCCCTTAACACTGAGAGAATAGATCAAACTGTTTCTACAGTACCTTTAGAGATCAGTTTATTATTAGCTTTCACCTGCAAATAGCTGCTTTTGTACCAGTGTCTGGTGCAGCTGAGCTCTGCTGTTCCCTAAAGTTTAGTGGACGTCTTGGTAGTACTATCTCCTGTTGTAGAGGTCTTTGCGTTTTCGCAGTTCCTCCAGCACCCTTGCCCTAAACTGGGTCCAGTCTTCTTCCTGGAATTGCTGGACACCCAGAGCCAGGTGGAGTTCTGCAGAGTGGCTGCGCAGAAAAGGATTGTACTGCTTTTCTTCTCCAATCGTGGAGGGACACTGGAAATAAAGAGCATGTCAAAACGCAGCCCACCTCAAAGGCTCTTGATTGAACAGTGTCAATCATTTGCAGAAAGATTAAAAATAAATAAATCTATCATAGAAGATAAAATAAGTGATTTCTGTTACTCCTTTCCCCATCACAAAACAGACAATGCATTTCTGCAGATGGCATCACTGTGAGTATTAAGAAAACACAGCAGCTAATTTGTTACCAGGATACACTGACATTAATTTGGTAATAAACCTAAACAAAGCAGAGACATATCACAACAGGAAAAGCTCAACCTGGATTCCTCTTTCCAGCATCACAGCACAAAGGGATGCTTGAATAAAACTCGGTTAATTGTTAATAATGCTTGGTCTGTTCCTACTATGACAAGCCGAAAACAATCTGTTAAGTCAGACTTCCTATCCCTTACCAATAACAGTTTAAAATCCGCCAATGAGATCTGGAATTAGCAAATGCATCAACCTTAATTTGAAAATCCTAGATGCTTTTCAGGAAAGGTCACCTTTGACTTTGAGGTCAAGGTCTCCAGGATTTAAACCTGTCCAAGATTTTTAGTAACTGCATGGCATGAAGTTGAGAATCCTAGGTGACTTCCTTCTTCAGTTATTGCGCTCACAAGATTTTTTAGGAAACTTGACCTCTGACCTTGAGGTCGAGGTAAATGATATTCAAACTTGTTAGAGACTTTGAGTAGATGCACCTGTGGTATCAATTTTAAAATCCTACTTTACTTGTTGTTAAGTTCTCGCATTCGCAACCTTGGGTGTCCATGCCACACGGCATTTTGTTTTTATTCAAAGGACCTGCTTAACCGAGTGAGTCACAGCAGTGCTACAGTTGCTGATACATTTGGTCAAATACAGATGCAGTGTTTCAGAAGTTTAAGTCATCACCTTCAGGCAACTCTGCTATAAGGAAAACTTTACAGTTTTCATGCATGTTTTTTTGGTGTACTATATATCTGATCTTTTTAATAAATAATACTCAAAGATCAAACTCAGGAGAAATAAATAAGCAAAAGACTACGTGTGAAATGTGAAAACATGCAGACTGCAGAGGAAACGTTATAGTCATTCAATAAGTTTTGGAGGTGGAAATCATCAACTGGAAGCTCCAATCTCGTGAAACTGCCTTTAGAGGCATGTATTGATAACAGATAAAAAACTAATCTAAATTCAGGATGGGCACTTCACTGAACAGCAAACCTTTGCTCTGCTGCAGACTATATCACAGATGGACTCGACTGAGCCTGGAAGAGGGGAAAGCGAGAGGGCGGCGTGCACTCAAGAGTGCTGTCAGCACGAACGCTGTACACAACTGATAAGCCCTTATTTCAGGTGTTGGACAACATGAATCCTGGGATGGCTCGCTTGAGAGGCATAACAATGGTGATACATCATTCTCACCGTGCACAGCTTCTGGCCTCGCTGCTGCAGCACCCACTGATATTTGTTTTCCCTGGCTGTGTTGTGCGGCTCAACCTCAGCAGCAAACAGCAGGTTGTCCTCTGCATACTCATGACCTGCAGGACAGCCAGTGGACACACAAGAAAAATATCACAGCCCCAAGTATAACCATACTTAAAAGCCTACAAACCAAAGAATTCCCTATGCAACCCGTTCTTATGGTTTGGCTGTATATAGATAAAACACTCTTTTTTAAAAGCAAAGACATATTAAAGCCACAACTTCATCCGCAGCACACAAACATAACTTTTTTGACACTGAATCAGACAACTGAAAAGATTCTCCTACCAGGCCATAATAGAGTATCATCAGTCAAGGAGCCAACTGTGTCCAGAGATGACAGCATTGTTGTCGCACTGCCTTCAAACATTCTCCCTAGAAACAATACAGACAGGTTAACAAAGAGATTCCAATTTCCAAACAGGGTTCCTGAAGCATTCATATGGTCTAATCTTTAGTATTACCAGGATATTTTCATTACTGCTATAGTTAGATTGTCAAATTGGTTAATTGGAAGATAAAAAGGTCATGAGGATGACCACTAGCTATTAAGACACAAACTACTGTACAAACTCTGTATAACACTTTAAGCTTCTCTCTTATTTCCCAAATGGGTCATCACATCAGATGGATCCACACATAGATTTTACCCAAGGCTGGGTTTGTGTCTCCTGCTGATCTCAATATTTTGTGCATAATGAAAATGTATTAATTGCTAAACCAGGCAACCACTAAATTGCTATTCAAAATCTATTGTATATTAAAGAACATGTTACAAAAAGCCATTGGCATTACAAGGTAACCAAAACAGGCCACTAAATACACAATACTATAATTAAGTATATATTTTAAGTACTTTTTGACACAACTGATTAAATTATTTCAAGTCTTATTAAAAAAAAAACTATGTTACATTAAGTTATGCAAAGGAAATCTTTTTTTTTTCTTTAACTCAATTTTTATTATATTTTACAACATTGCAACTTGTACTTGTCAATGTTCACAAGTAGGACAGTTACAGGAACCGCAATGCAGAAATGTAGATTAAAATAAGAACTGCAATTAGGAAGCACAAAACAAAACTGGAAAGCAAAACAAAATCCAAGCAAGCAAACAAACAAACAGACAATAACAAAAACAAAAACAAAACAAAACCAAAACCAAAACCAAAACTTTATGTAATATTAAATAACATGTGACAAATCTAGCCATAAATGAACAAAATAAAACAGACCTATGCTAAATTATTGAAACAGTAAAGCATGTATGGGTCGCCAACGCTCAGTAAACTGCAAAGGAAATCTAATCAGCATTTCCGATGAAATATGAAAAGGTGTAATTTGCATGCAACAGTATTCAGTTAAGATGGTGCTGACTTGCATTAGCAATGTTAAACTTGTTTTTGAATGAGGTAATCTGGATGTGAACCAAAAATGACAGATGTGAATGCAGAAAAGGCATCAGGTCAAAGATTTTTTAAAATTGCACTGATTGAAACACTGATGACAGATGGGTTTTTCATATATATCACATAGTACAATTAAGTCAAAATCACACTCCCTTTGTATCACACTTATGCATTTTAGCTGACTTTTAGACTGTGCGATCATCAGGTTCTCAGACTTCAGCATTTTTACAGTATAGAAAAAAAAAACCCCACAAAAACTCTAAAAACGCCACACCAGTTTTTTACTCAAGCATAACATATATTTTGATCAAATTGCAAGGAATAACAGGGCAATGCATAGACTTCTGTTAAGGTAACAACTACGTGCAGACAAATTGTGTTTGCATGCATAGTCACTCCCTGTAGAGAACAATTTTGAGCCAGTAAAACCCAGAGAACCCGTGTAGAATGACTCCACATCAAACAAACTATTTCATCCTGCATTTTCAGTAACTCTGAAAACCCCCCAAAAAGAAGCAAACAGCTAGAATAATTCATCTTGATCTGGTTTTCTGCATAACTCACCACATCCTGAGAGAAACACCAGGTCACCAGAGAAGATGCTGGAGGGGGCACCGACCGTTTGACCATCCAAGAGGTAGATCATGTGGCCTACCGTGTGTCCAGGGGTAAAGAGGGCCTTAAAGCGCATACGCCCAACGGTTACCGAGTCATTGTGTGAGAGAGGGCTGGAAAGAAAAATAAGTAATGAAAAAACCTAAACCAAGAAGTGTGTAGTTACTGATTTTTAGTGCAAATTAAAAGATTAAAAATAACTGAAATAGACTTCCATTTCTGAAATGTACCAGTTGAGCAAAGGTATCAAAAACGACTACCTTCCCATATTATTTTTACATTATTAGAAAAAAAATGTGAAAAACAAAATCTTTAGTTTGGTGGTTTGGAAGTCCTAAAATAACCCTCCATCCCCTCAGACATAACAGAATAGTCACTCATGCCACGATAATTTAGTGTGAAGTCAGCTGCTACCACTACTGACAGTGGGAACAAAACAGGACTTAGTACAGTAAGAATGATTCAAAGTGAGCCAGTGTGCTATACTGTGCAAGCTGGGACTTACTGCGTGAGGCCTGGAATGTTATCAGCCGCATTTCCATAAACTCGGCATGAGCTGTGCAGCCGTTTCAACCCTTTGTTTCCCCCACTGTGGTCCCTGTACACGGATCACAAAGAAGGTTCACGCAGCAATTTAGACAATATCCACACATTACAGATACAAAGCACTTTAAAAAAAAAAAAACCCCACTGTGCTTACTTTAATCAAACTGAAGGCAGGACTTTCAAAATGTGGGGAAAACATCTATACATACAAATGCATGGCATTCTTTTAATCTGCAGTACGGCAATAATAAGTCTAACTTCTTGTGTTAGAGATGTGAATCACGTTATTATTTTACTATACCTATTATTGTATGATTTTTTTAACCTTTTGTGACATGTTGAGTCTTGTATGATTATCACATTAACATATATTTTGATTTTTTTGCCTTCAACTGCAAATTATGTCCTCGAAGTTAAACATTTTCAATATCTGTC
Source organism: Neolamprologus multifasciatus (assembly GCF_963576455.1). Classification (NCBI taxonomy): domain Eukaryota; kingdom Metazoa; phylum Chordata; class Actinopteri; order Cichliformes; family Cichlidae; genus Neolamprologus; species Neolamprologus multifasciatus. The sequence goes on from NC_140454.1 coordinate 25,392,478, forward strand.
TTATCCAATAAGATAAAGTTACCTCAGGATTTTTTTTTAGCTACAAAAGGAGATGGTAAAGTACACCAAAACTGTCACTAAGACCTACTATAAATGTTACCAGTGTCATATTGAATGGGGTCAAGTTGGCAATGACATCCAATCTGTTTCTGATATTGCAGCAATTTACTGTTATAAATATTCAATAGCCACATTAAACTATTATATTTGCACTGATCAACCTTCCTGTTCTATAGGAATATAACCAGAATACAATGAGCTGGCAGCCCATTAAGTTTAAGTCCCTTCAAGTTGTAATCATTAATAAAGACTCGTTCAGACTGATGGCAAGATGTTGGCAATCTCTCTGCATTTATACATTTACAATCCGTCTCATAGTAATTCCAGTCAGTCCAAGCCAGACTGCATCTGTTTGCAGAAAGGTTGCCTCTTATCAGGTGAGCCATCTTGTTCACAGTATTTCCAAAATAAAATATCGATAATTGGTGTCCCTGTATCAATATAACACTGCTATGCTAAATGTCACAATACTATGCTGTCTTTCCCCCCTACTCCTTTTTTATACATACAAATTACATGAAACTCACCAGTGCTTGTGTGTACATAGTATTGCTTCTAACATTACTCCTTCTGCCTCGAGGACTGCCTGAAATAAAAAAATAAATAAAAATAATTCGGGTGTTGGTAAAACCTTCATGTCAACACTTCAGATTCATGACACATCACAGCGTTATTATACTTGTGTATTTAATAAGGAGAGATACCATGGATACAAAACACACTCATTCACAACAGCTGGCTACAGACAGTCAACAGCTGCAGCTGAAGTAAAACACATGGTTGTAAGGTAGCAGAAAAATGACAGTGCAGAGATACCAGCTGTAAGAGAGAGAGGCTCCAATGTCAATGAGCCCTACAATTACAATCAAGCTTTCAATACAACTCAATTTTTTTGTTTACACACCTCATACTTTTATAAATACAGCAATAATGCTATACAGGCTTTCATATATTGTTTGTAACTCACACTATTTATACATTTTAACACCATCTATGTCCTGTATGTGTTACTAAACTGGCTTTGAACTGAATGACAATCATCACACTTTAATAGTATTATTCCAACTCCCCTAAAAATATTTTGTTCTCTTAAAGATCTTAATACTAGATATTATACATTTCATATAATACCTTTAAGGATCAGAGTTGTGGTACATATACAAAATAATGCTGAACTAGAAGCAAATCAATCATGTTTCACTAATATCAGGCGATATCTGTCCTGACTTCTCTGCAGCAACATGTTCTGAAGAAAAAACAACAACTTTTCCCTTGGAACTAACTACACAGTTACTGATTGCTGTTTTCAGCGCAATAGCCTAAATCTATTAACCCATTCAAAGACACATAAGTGACATTAGAGGCACTCACCTGAACTATCTGAGGGTCTGCAGGGTCTACAACGACTGCGATGCTCGAGGCTCTGTCAATGATAAGGTAGCTGTAGTTGTCAGAGAGCACAGAGATAGGAATTATTTTAACACCTGTGGGCAGAGAAAGAAATGACATAATAATTATTCGGGACAACATTAAACATGCACTAATAAAAATATCCATCTTCAATAAAACAAATGCTAGAATTTTGTACTGATAGTAATAACAATTGGTTCTATGGTATGTACAGCGTGTGACAGCAAGGCATTGTTTGGCCCAGTGTCACCCAGTTAAACCAGTAATTGTTGCATATACCATTGAACTCCACGGGATCTGTAGCTGAATGCCCTCCAGGGTAATTTTCACGAGCTTTGCGCATTTGCCGTTTGTAGTACATGTAGCCAAGTCTGGTCTTAGTGTAGAGTGTGTACCTGGGAGACAATTGGAAATGTTATGTCCCAATAGTAAAAGCTGTTAACATTATTAACCTCGCCATGCAGTTACTGTCATTTCTTTGGTTTGTTGAATGAGCACAACTGACGTAACGTAAATGGTTGGTATGCAAACGTCTCTTAAAATAAAGTTGAAGCCACTGCAGCATATGCTGATGAAAAAAAATGCCATTATCGCGAGAAGAGCCTCACAGCAGAACACCAACAGCTGTACTTTTTAAATGGTCTTGTCTAAATTAAATTACGTGGGATAAATCTATAGCACATAAAAATGGCTAGATGTTGCTAAGCTGCGCCAAGAGAATCGCCAAGGAAACGACAGAAATCTCTGTCGCCAAGGAAAGTGGCGCCATACTCACGCTATTCGGAACAAGGGCTTCTCCGTTCGGGCCATTATCTTGCTGAACAATTTTCTCCAAAACACCTGTCCTGTCCGTCTGTAGCGAAGGCACAAACAAAAACAGATGAAGGATGAAGTGGCTACCAGTGTTATTATCCAGTCAGGAAGCGCCATAGCCTCTGAGCGGAACGTAATGACGTATCCAGCGACACGTCACAACAGTCCCCTGGTGACTTTTAGGCTCACTACCGGTGTTGTGCTAACACCTGATTTCTCGTGTTTACGTTTTCTTTTATGTATTAAAACCGAGTATATTATATTTTTTTCTGTATATTTTCATTATACATTTTTCCCATCACATATTGCTTAGGTTTAGGCATCAGAACCACTTGGGAAGTAGTAGTAGTAAATGAAATGAAATTTAAAAAAAGGGTTTTGATAGTCTGTCAGGCAAACTTTAACATGCATATGAACTAGCAAAAATACTGTGTGATTTTACCTGTTTTATATCCAAATCCACTTTGCTTCAAGAAACACCTAAAATGGGAATTTCTGTTTTTAGAATCCCATTTCTTTCTGATGTAAATGTTGAATAATTATCTGTCTGTTGTTATAACCGTATTGTAGGTTAATTCTAATGATTTTTGTAGTACAAGAAAAAATACATTGACATATAATTATGACTTACAATTACCCTTAGACAAAATGCCAAAGCTGACTAGGTATCAAGGAAGCACTGGCATTTAACTAATTGTAGAGGGAGGTACAACCAGTAGTTTGTGTTTTGGTAATATTGGTACTTTTTTAACAGGAGGCGACATGAGTAACCAGTCTCCTCTTTCTGAGAGCAGCAGTAACAGTGTGAGTTTCAGCCAGCATATCCAGTTACAAAGGATGACATCCTCCTGTTGTGCACGGCTGCAAATCTCCAAGGCAGGACTGAAGGACACAGTGGACCCAACTCAGGCGCAAGCCACAAGGTAAGTAACCTTTTCTGCTTTGTTTTCATTTGTTTTCTGGGTGACCAGATCATAGCAAACCAAAAGTGGGTCAAAGAGATTACTTGAGTGCAGTGTTGTATTGTTTTAAAATTTGTATATAATGTATGGCGGGGTTTTAAAAATAACACAGGCTTAATTTTCTGTTCACAATCGGCAGTATGCTTGCTTTTTTCGCTTTTCCTATCATAAAAATTATAAAAAGTACAGTACTAATTTTTTATGAGCAATCTGACTACATACAAAAAGAAAAATGTATGCAGTCTGGCCTTTTCAGACCGGTGAGGTGCTGCAGAGGGATTCGACTGCTCTTACAGGTGCTTTAATAGAATAAATGAAACTTAAGGTGAGCTCAGGATTGCATATTGAAAGAAGAAAAATCATAACTTTAGATGGGGGAACTTTCCTTGGCCTCCAAGTGTCCACATATACTTCATTCTTAAATTAAACAGAATTACAGTCATTGGTTTCTACTTTCATACTTTGCGCGACCCTTCTTATATTTTATCAAGCAATAAATGTGAACACATGGCATGACTGTGCCTTCCAGACACAATAATGTTTAAGTTGTTTCAATGTGTCTTGTGAAACTATATGTTGAATTACAACCAAGAGCTGAGTGAAACTATAATTCAAGCAACAGCACCAGACTGCTAACTTTCCCAGCTAACCACACCTTTTTTCAGCCCTTCGAAATATTGCAGTTTCATTACATGTGGCCCAATTATCCCGAACAAACGTGCGCACTTTAATTTAAAATATTTATAATAGTCAAATTAATTTTTAATTAGCAAGTGACTCACACTTAAAGTACAAGTGTAAGGAGACCAAGGGTGTCTGCGGTGTTACAGTACACCGCAGACACCCTTGGTCTGCGGTGATAACAAAGCATGATAACAAAATTACATTTTTAATGTTAAATTTAAATGTAATTTATTATTGTGAGTTCCAAGTTTTCAAAAATCTGACATGGCTGCCGCTGTAACAGGGAAAATCTTCCACACATACCCCACATACACATGTACAAAGCCAGAAATATGGAATAATACCTTTATCTAATACAGTTTTTAAACCAAAGAGGGAGACACAGTGAGCTTTATGCACAGTGAGAGGTTTTTGTACTCAAGAACTGTGCAAAAGTATCAAAATAACACATATGCACACGTTCCTGCTCCTGACTGCCACTTATTTTTCAGCATTTACCTGCCTTTTCTTCTTTATTCCCTCCCTCTTTCCTCCATCGTTCCTTTTCATCTGTTCAATGTGTCTAACGTTACCTGGTTCATGTTGCCTGCCTTGCTGAGAGAGACAGACAGAGCGACGTGCACACAGTTTTGCATGTCTTTGATGTGGTAGATTTGCGTGGTTCCTGCGTGGTGCTTGAACCAGCTGAAAGTTCACAGCAAGCCAAAACGTCCCCGAGGCCACCAGGACGTCCTGTAGAGACAGCCTTCCCTATTTTCTTTACAGCCACTGGAAACGAGCCAGACTTGAGAATTCTGTTATTTGGTGCTGATTTCTGAGAATCACATGTGAAACACAGAAAAACAGATAATAATGCTGTGCGCAAGGAGGGACTTGTGTGATCACCCTTTCTGAAACTAGGGTGACCACATACTTTCCAGGAAATAATAGCACAGAATTAAGCAACGCAACATACTGTGATTTACGATGTAATATAGAAGGAAGATTTTATTTTGTAATTATGAAAATGGAAAGTGAGCAATAACTAGTAGATAGTGAAAAGATGTAAGTCTGACATAGCTTTGTACCACTCATCCTGTCTTTAGGGTAGTCCAGAAAAATGATGACATCTAAAATTGACAGTCCTCCCCCCTACGAGGAAGCACTGCATCATCCTAAGTGTGATAACTTCCCCTACCAGCCACAGCATGGCTCTCCTCTTCCCCCACCTCCATCTTACAGTCCCAGTCCTGGCTACTGGGGCCAAGGGGGTGTCTACCCGCCGATCAGCATGTGTCAAGGCCCTGGCCTTCCTCCATCTGGGATGCCCACCACAATACCGACTCTGTCTGCTGGACTGCCTGACTCCAACCCAGGTTCTTAGCGAGTGGCACAGTCTTGAAGTAATCACACCCTGCAATATATTTAGATTAGGTGTAACAAGGATAAATTACCACTTGGCTCTTCCAAATTCTGCAGGAGAGATGGAGGATTTTCTCAGCACCCAGTGGGAAAGCACATCTGTTCGGCATGCCTTCATCAGAAAAGTAAGGGTTTGTGACTGTGTCTTAACTTGCTCTTTGTGCCAGTGACAATCCTGCTGCTCTGATCTTTCTTTTTTTCTTTTTTTTTGGACAGGTTTACTTAATTTTATCAGCACAGCTTGCTGTCACCTTCTCAGTTGTTGCTGTCTTTACGTTTGTGTAAGTTTCCCCATTTGTACATCCATCTAGCCACTGGTGAATGTATCTGGTGAAGGGTAAGAAACACAGTCTGCCCTTTGGTGATGCCATGTATCTGCTTTCACAGTGACCCAGTGAGGATGTTTGTCATCAGTTACCCTGGCATCTACTGGGCATCTTTGTGAGTTACTTTTAAGAAACAACCGCACAGTTTTAGTGCAATTACATCAATTGATAAAAAAAAAAACATGTGAAGAATATGATGTATGTAATAATAATCACAGTGGTGAATCTTTCCGTAGTGTGGTTTACTTTGTGGTTTACTGCATTCTCATCTGCTGCAAAGAGCCGAGGTAAGCGAGGCCAAATAAGTTGGAAAAATTAAGTTGTTTTATTATTGCTATTATTATGGCTTATTAAAATATTCATAAACAGTGATGTTTGTGGTTTCTGTACTTTTTAGGAGGCGTTTTCCATGGAATCTTGTGCTGCTTGGAGTATTTGTAAGTGTTGTTTATTAGACTAAGGGTCAGACATTGACACTGGTAATGCCACAGCAGATATATATGTGCAGAACTAACATAGTGTGAGGTGCTGAAGACTGAAAAAGTAAAGTCAGTAGAAAAAAGACATCTCTAAAAAAGTGCTACAACTCACTCTGACATTTATGACACATTGTATTCATGTTTGATCTTGCAGACTCTTGCCTTGTCTTACATGGCCGGAGCAGTTTCAAGGTTTGTTTATTGGCTTTATTCAGACAACAGCTCAAAACAGCACATTTTGATCCTGATGGTATATATGTGCCTTTTTTTTTTTGTTTCGTTTTAATCGCTACATGTGTCCTTTACAGCTATTATGGAACCAAAGCAGTGTTTATCGCCATGGGAGTAACAGCATTAGTCTGTATAGCTGTGACAGTCTTCTGCTTCCAAACTAAGGTACACGGAGATGTAAACTGTCTCGCTGTAGCTCAGTAGCCTGTGGCTTGTCAAGGGATGTCTTTGTTGTCGGTGTAAAAGAACTCCTTTGTCTTGCATTACAATGGGGGCACTGAAATCCTTTAAATATTTATAACATTTTGGGATAAGATGCGAATCCAACTTCTCTGTCTGATGCAACTCGAGATACACAAGTTACATTTTTGGCTTCTACAAGACACGTTTCACACACGCACACACATATATTTCTCTTTCACCTTATTCCGATCCTCTTTCACAATAGTCTCACTGCTCTTTCATGTAGCTTGAAGCATATCAGCTTCACTTTCATCCCCTTAATGACTTGTTTCTCATCACAGGTGGACTTCACCTCCTGCGGCGGACTCCTCTGCATTGCGGCCGTTCTGCTCATGATCATTGGGATTGTTACAGCCATCGTCCTCTCCTTCCAATATGTGAGCCTGCTCTGGTCAAGTCATTTAATTTATTCTGACTACTCGTGTTTCTCTGTGTGAGGAACAGCAGCTCCCAAGGGTGTATCTGTGTGACTGATTTCACATTCAGGAGCCTTTCTTATGTCACTCAACAGGTCCCCTGGCTGCATATGCTCTACGCTGCAATTGGAGCCATCGTTTACACTCTGGTGAGTCCACACTGACACAAAATTAGACCGAGTATTTCTTCTTGGTATTATGAGTCTGTTGTTGAAAAGCAAGCGAGACATTAGCAGTCCTTACACCCCCAATACATAGCTATTTAGGAGCCCTAAATAATGTGGTGATAATCTACTATTCATCATCGTATTTGTCTTGATTTTGATCTATGGAAGTGTCGTGCCAGCTGACATGTTTTTTGTGATTTGCCTTTCGTTAAATCAAGTTTAAGTCTTGGAGTGATGCCACAGGAAGAAGCTCCAGCATGTCCAAAATTCCAAAACGGACATGATCAGTACATATCATGGAAATTTTCCCACTGTGTTTTGATATTTTTAACGATGCTGCAGGCATTGTAGCAGAGATATTAGTCATTCTGTCTGCAACTTTAGTCCAGACAGGATAACTGCAAAAACTGCACTGCTTAAATGGAAAAAAAGAGGGGAACACTCAATCTTCAGTTTAACACAAAGTCTGTTAACTTCAGAGATATCAGGATGTCCAGATAGAAAGCATAAACTATTGTGAATCCAATAAAAAGGTGATAACAGTTGCACAGAAAAGGCAACAACAAGACAACCTCCCGAAAGGGAAGGTTTTTTGATGGATTTTTCTCTAGTTTTGCTTTTTGCTACTTGGTAGCATGAGACAGCACCTGCAGCCTCCACAGGTTGCTCAGCTCCATCAGTAAGGCACAGGTTTGCCATGTCAACAGGCCCGTTACACGAGCAGCACTGTCAGAGCCCTACAAAGTGACCTCAACCAAGTTGTTTGTGCATGTTTACAACCAAAATGTCATCAAGAGACTCCTTGAGCATGACATGAAGGCTCAGTGTTCCTAGGTGGGTTCTGTGGTCAGAAACCAGCATTGTGTAGCTCAGCTGGCAGGTTCACCACTAACACAGTATTCTTTTCACAGATGATGTTGCAAGAAGCTAACATTTATTACGGTGTCTCCTCTCCCTTTCACCTCTGTCACATGCTTTCTTTAGTAAAAGAGGTAAAATCACAGTTTTCCCTAATCGAACAGACTGAATTGAATTGGGCTTTTTAAGGGACATTTTTTATTTCCTGTTACAAACATGATTTCCACATTCATTGTCCCAATAGGTTTTTTATACCGGTAATCTCACTGTATACATGTTATAGCACTTTTTAATGTGGTTTTCCCATAATGCTGGGGATTGTCTGACCTTTGCTTTTGTACCATTATATTCAAAATATAATTCAAAATATATCAAAATATAATTAAAATATAATATAAGAATCACAAAGCCATTAGTACAGTTGTAGCCTCACATGATACAGGATGTAAATTTTCTTGTTGGTCATAGTGAGTGACACGTAACAGTCCAAAAACCAAAAGTTTTAATTAATGGTCACAAACATGACAAAAGACTAGAAATGTTGCAGCATTTTTCCTTGTATTCATGTTTTTTTTTTATATCAATTTCCTCTTTCCTTTTCTTCCTTATATTAGTTTTTAGTGTACAACACCCAACTTCTTATCGGAAATCGGGAGTTGGCTATCAGCCCAGAGGAGTACGTCTACGGAGCGCTTTCTCTGTATGTTGATATTGTTCACATCTTCCTCTTCATCCTTCAAGTCAGCGGAGCTGCGACTGAATGAGCCAGCGGTTGGAGTTTGTATATTGTATTTACTGGCAGACACACAGCAAACTGTCAGAAAGATTATTACTTATTTTTTCTACACCAGTAACACTCGAGCACTTTGTTTGTTGGGCTGTATGTAGCAGGACTGCAGCCGCAAAGCTTACACTTAGCCCGTGTAAAGGAAGAGAGCTGCTTAAGCTTTGCACATTTGTATAGCTGCATTTTAATATTTATGTGCACGTTAAGGAGTGTAGTACTCTCAACTATTACTTCGATCAAACCTCCTCATTAACAAAGTGTTTCTGCCTCCAAAAAAGGGAACAAAGCCATTTACAGATCAACACATTTGTTTTTATTATTGTCAGTGCTTAGACTTACAAAACATAGTTGGAGGCATACTGCTGGACACCACAATCATTAGTCAAACATCTGTGCTGGTAGTAAGAAGGTCTAAGATCTGTTTGTTATGTACTTTTCATTTTTCCAAAGAGAAAACCCAGAGAACACCGACTCACCGATTAAAAAAAAAAAAGATGTCTTCTTGAATCACTGGCCATTTCCTTTGTTCTCTTTAATGTTTCTGTTATTTGTTGTTGTTAGAAAACGGTGCACACCGATCAATAAATCATACCTTACTGTTATAACTGCTTTCTTCATGTCGGTGGTTAATTACAGTAACACGTTAAGAGTTCTAGGGTGGCATTAGCTCCTATATATGTTCTCCCTTCCTTGAGTGTGGATTAGTATTGTTTCCCGTCACCAGTATTTATGTGTCGTCCACACCAGAAGGTTTAAGGTGTCAGGCGCTTGGGGTCACGTGGGAACATGGAGGTCTGCCGAACGTTGTGGAGACCCAGGTAGAGCATGCAGACTCTCTCCAGGCCTGTGAAGGATGACATCTTTATCAGTTTTTTATTCTTACAAAAAAACAAACAAACAAACAAACAAAAAAAACCCATTCCTGTAGTTCCCCCGACAAAACATATTTCTTACCAATGCCTCCGCCGCCATGTGGGGGAGCTCCATACCGGAAGGAGTCGATGTATGCCTTGATCTTCTCCAGATCTGTACAACAAACAAAGGAGAGGCACAAAAATGTTCTAGTGTTGTTCCGCTGGTTGCCAACAGAGGGAGACAAATCATTTGAATTTCACTCAATGCTCCTCAAAAAGAAATGGAAACATCTCTTTTTCTTACCGATCTGATGGTGGATGGCTCTTTCTGTCAGCAGCTGAGCATCGTGGACTCTCTGAGCTCCGGAGAGAATCTCTTCTCCTCTCATGAACATGTCATAAGAATTGGAGTATTTCTAGACAAAAATAAAACAAACTCAGAAATCAGGTTTTTCTCACATATGATGATGACAGGAGGGGATTTAAAAAAAAGAAAAGAAAAGAAAATTAAAGTCAACCAGACAAGGTAACACTGGCACAAAACTTGGGTAACAACAATGTTTATGACAGGAAGATAATAAAATTAAACCATATTCATTTTTAAAGCCAAATATTAACAGAAATCTCAGTCTGGCAATTGAAATTCACACAGGTAGCATAAAAAAAAATGTAGTAAACTGGCAATTTTGTGGCATTGCTCATGGATGATGATGTTTTTTCTTGACTTGTCAGGACAATATCAAGAAAAAAAGCATTACGTTGCCCACAGGAGCCACAGTGCAAATTTAAGAGGCTGGTGTGTTTGGTATGTTTGATGTGTGAGTGAAAGACTTACAGGGTTGCTTGGATCAGGCATTGTGTAAAACGGTCTAACAGCCAGTGGGTACTTATCAAGCACATAGAAGTCAGTATCATACTGTGGAGAGGGGGAAAAAAAAGAGGAGTGAGAGTCAATAACTGCATACAAAAGGATTAATAGAGACACACACGTATCCTTTTCTTTATTTATGTGATGCAACTGTGAGCTTGAATAATAAAATACTTCTCCAGGATACTGTAGAGTCTTTATCTTACAGCATAAAGCAGCTTTTACTGAAGGAGGTCGTCTGAAGAAGACTAACAGCTCATATATACAAATTCTGGAGTTCTAATATCCAAATTGGCTTTTTACTACTTTTAAAAATCACTCGTGTTTTTATCTGACCTTCATACATAAAGGCTACGTGATCCATTGTTGGATCATGTCACATTCATAATTTTCTCATTCAATGAGTGAATCACATTTGAAAACAAACCTTTTCCTTGACGAGGCGGCCAAGCAGCTTCTCATTGGGTGTACTACAAAACAGCAAAAATACATTGAGTTTAATAAAGACAGACACATCTCACATTGTTAAAATATTACTTAAACTGATTGTAATCAGTGAATCATCTGCAGTTATTATTTCTCAGACTGTTTTTTAACGTCACTGCTCCAACTGTACTGCAGATTACAGCTTTGATCACAAGGATTACTTAAATGCTGAGTTACTGATGTGATCTTTCACATCCTCTCTTTAAGCACATGTTACAATTTACTTCTGCTTTTATCAAAAGAAATCATCTGACAAGATGAGTTGGCTGTGGGGCAAAGGCTGTGTGATGTATTCTAACCTGAGGTCATCCTCGTCACCCATTTCGACCCCGGCCTCATGCAGCATGGCCACAGCCTCGGTGTACTCCAGTCTAAGAGTCGGCTCCAGGAATTTGAAAGGCTCACTTGGGAACTGCTTATTCACCGTCTGGATCTCTGTCTGGAAGCTGACGCAGAGGCACATGCATTGAGTTTCCAGAGTGTTGAGAGGACATAATGCTGACTTTAATTCATTTTCCTGGGAAATTTCCCCAAACCACTAATTTTTTTTTAACCCAAACATAAAACTTCACATACACCAATAGTTTTCCAATCATGATTGGAGTATGTAATGGTGATTTATATCTATGTAAAAATACTTGTTACAAGTGTTACTGTGAAAAAGGGTCATGTCACCCTTCTTCATATTTTGCTTCCAAGGAGACATGCTGTCTTAAAAAGCTTTAAAGTGGTATTGGGTAATAGTTCTCCGGTTTTCTGAACCACTTTCAAAGTTTTTCTGTGGACATTGATGGTTTTTTCTCTCATTTTATGTCCAGCGGTTGTACCTGGACTTAAAATGACTGACCCGTGAATAAAACACTGACCCATAAATAATTAATGCACAAAAAGCCTCCCAACTCAAAGGGCAAACCAGTGTTGTGTCTAAACATAACAGACAACTTAGCAAAGAACCAATCTAAATTGTATCTTTGTGCACTTTGTTAGCCTGATGCCCCCCCCCCCTCCATTTTTTCCACTGTCTTTAGTTTAATCTACAAAAAATGACAATGATAACACAGTTTGACGGGCATAAAAGGATAATTTTGCACTAAAAAGGTGATTCCCAAAAGGCTATTAGCCAAAAAAACGTGGCATAACTTGGCACTGTGTGGAGTACGCGCCTAAAAAAATGTAGTAAACTAGACAAGTGGAGGACAAATGAAGAAGTAGCTGGCCTAAAATTCTACATTAAAAGCATCTGAAAGTCATATTCTTAATAAACAATTCAGCTAAGAAGTGAAACAGGGCCTGAGAAGTGCATTTTTCTGGAGCCTCATCAGAAAAGATCTCAAGAAGCAAATTTAAAGGAGGGTAATTTGTGATAAAAGGCCAAACTACACAAGAAATGAACTGAAAATCATCAGCTACAGGTCCGATGAACTGATGAATACATAAATTTGAAATTCGTGGCTCAAATTATTGTCAGTACACATGGTGGATGTCCCAAGAGATGCCCATTTTTCTAGAAAATGCAAGACTTCTGCACAGTACTGCACGTACACAAACACAAACTACAATCTACCATCGAAGGACTCACAATTCTGTGCAGATAGAGACAAATACCAGACTAATTGTTCACATAATGGTCACAACCCACATTTGACTATTTTCTTGGCCAAGCTATCCTAATGCCTTTCACTAATTTCTGATTCTTTTATTTTTTATATCACAATTAGAAACATTATGACACCAAAACAAGATTTTTAACAACTAAATTATATTTTTTAAAGACACCTAACAAATTTCACTTGTATTTACTGTGAAATTAAAAGGAGATGACAAACAGAGCATGGAAAGGACAAAGTCATCTGTGCTTCATGTGTTAAAACAGAAGTACATAACACATGCAAAACACTTTCACACGTCAAGGGAAACAGTCTGGAAAGTCATGAGAACAAAGGGCAAAAAGTCAAATGGGCCTGAGAAAGAGGAACAGTGGTCACAACCTGAAACTAACCAACGTCACAGACATTAAAAAGGGAATTCAAATTAAGCTAGTTGACACCTTACTCAGTGTTCCACTGATTTAATGTGGTTCCTCTGGGGATTTACTTTATAATAAAAGACTTGTAATCACAGAATAAAGCATGAAGCACTGCAAACCCCCTTCTGAGTTTTCACTGTAATAAATACGTCCAAAAACCACCGACATTCACAGACGTATGTCGTCAGAAATGTTACAGTTTCCACACAGAAAGAGTTTCGCCCAGTATTCCTCTTTTATTTTAACCTTTGATGTTGAAGCTCTCAATGCCTGCTGTACCAAGTTCCACCACACGGAGGCAATAAAACCACATCCTATCGTCATCTTGCTGGCAGTTCACTAAACAGTTGGAGTGGAAATTGCTGACATTCATCTAAGCAGACAGCCATATGTGATGACATTTAATTAATCTAGATTTAGCAGTTACATGGTTTTACTTAGATGTACACACTTTGACATTTTGCTGGCTGTAAAACTAAATAATTCAGCTCAGTGTGTTGCAAAAGTTGGTCTGCAACACACCAACAGTTTTAGGTTCATCTTTTACCTTAACTCAATAAATGTGTATCTTACTTGTCTCTCAAGCCCTTGAAGATCTGCACCATGGTGTCAGTGATGGAGTCGATCACTTCGTGGTAATGGTAGTTGAAGGCCATCTCAATATCCAGACCCACAAACTCGGTCAGGTGACGGTGCGTGTTGGAGTCTTCCGCCCTGAAAACTGAAATGACGCTGATTTAATACGAGTGCCTAAACAAAGCAAACTGCGGTGGTGTGGAAGCAACGAAAGGTTTCTGCGCATCTCCGGGAATAAAGTGTCATTTCCATTGTACTCGAAATTCCTAAATTTGGACGGCTCACAAAACAGAAGCCCATATAAAGGATCATCAAGCTTACAACCTGGCTTCTGAATCACCGCCGCCTAAAGGTTTGTGAAACAATGACGATGTGTAGATGAGCGGCATTGAAAGTTGATGATAATCAAATGCTTATATCCCTGTGAAATGTAGGTGCTTGCACTATGGCTGATTGAGAGGTACTTTAGAAACTCTGTATGAATGCGGCTGCCAATAAATAATTCCTGACTACTGTATTATTCTAAAGCAGAGTACTTTACAAGTACTTGTATGGTGAATTAATAACATCATGGCTTCTACTTTCATTTAGTTGGAGTTAACGGTCATACTCAAGGACGGCTGCTCGATTGCTGTTTTTACAGGTTTACAGACTGTCAAAAGTGTTCTTAAAAAGGCACGGACACATCTGATTAAATGTGTTTCTGTATCTACATACTGTGGCTGGATTACCTGGAAACCACGCATGTGCACATGCACACAGTTTCACAATGACTGCGATTCAGAAAATACAACCATGCATACAAAGTTTTATTCAATTGTGTCTGAAACAAAGTGTAAATGTTCATTCCTGCTTTCGTATTCACACAGTGTTTGTCTAGAACCTGGAAAGTATTATGCGTCTGACCCCTGCATATATTTCAACAAACTGGAAAACGAAAATGATTCCAAGCATAAATATGGAGATGTATGCTTCTCCGCAAGAAGATATGCTTCACGTTTCCCTCCGCTTCTTCCCTGGTGAACCTTTTTTAGTTGATTTCAAACAGTGGCGACATAGTTGTAGAACCTAAATTTAAACATGTACTTTGCCACTGGGATTTAGAGGAGTGTTGATCCCACTTCTCCTTACATGCTGAATCAGTGAGTCTGTAAGTAAGGCAACCGTGGTGAGGACATTGTTGCCTCAGAAGCAGTAATGACCTTAAGCCCTTTGATTTCTCTGTGGTGTTACACACAACAAAACAAAAACCTCAGTCCAGTCAGTGGAATACCGAATGCGGATCAATGTCCCAGATGTTTTATTTGATCTTGGGAGAGAATCCTGTATCGAATGAAAATCAGATACGAGTAGCAATCTAAAAAAAACTTTAAAAAATTCACGACTATGTATAGAATATATACTTTATGCACATAGATGAAGGCAGAGTTTGCTTAGATAATCAGATGGTGGCAGTGTTTGCTTGGATTTCCCCTAAACTCGTCTCTATAAAGTCTTTTACAAGTCCCACTGTGTCACTATCACACAGCTCTACAGCAGCATTGACACAGTAAAAGCATTACAGGGAGGTCTGTTAAACTTTAACAGCCTAAATGCATTTAGTGACATTTTAAAACTGTTTTCACTTAATAGGGTCTAAATTTTTCATTATCCTCTCGCGTCTCTTTTTCCTGTTTGCCAGTGTATAAGGTGACATACTGGGGGGAGGGGCTTACCTGGACCTACACAGAAGACCTTGTCAAAGTCAGCACAGATGCACATCTGCTTGTAGAGCTGAGGCGACTGGGCCAGGAAGGCGCTGGTTTTAAAGTACGACACTGTGAAAACATTTGCGCCACCTTCACTGGCAGCTAAAAAAGGACAAAGAAAATGTAATGACAAAGAGAAAAACATGATGAAAAACAGCTATTACAGTCAAAACCTCACCCATCCCACCTAATGATATATACTGTGAATTTATTAGATGTTTCAGTAGGGACTATAATTGGCTAGCAGACACACAAATAAATACCATCATTTTTTTTAAAGGCCAGGCCTCTGATAATGGTTGGAGAGAGTCCAGAGTAAAAAAACTGTGGTGAAAAAAGTTTCAAAGTAAAAGTCTTATGACATAACTGTTGTCCACTGAAACACTCAGGCTTTTAATTTGAAACATCTACAGGAATTGTAGATTAGTGACGCTGTGACACGACGAGTGCGTTTTATGACCATCGCTATCAAAGAAAGGTGCGTTTGGGGAGATGCTGACAGATTGTCTGCTTGTTCCAGACAAAGACTTGTACTTAGAAACTCAAGTGATTCCTGTGATCTCCATCAGGAACTTTAGTAGGACAACCAGGAAAGACTCAGAAAAGACAGTCATTATGTACTACTTCAAAAACTATACTTTCCTGATCAGATACAGAGCTGAGGTCAATAAAGGAATGACGGCCCAACTTTTTGACTTATTCACCAGAACAACCCTTTTCTTTTTTACATGATTATGTAACCGCTGGGCATATTTTTCAAAACAAAGTCAGTTCTCAGGACATCATGTCCCAGACTCGTGTAACACTCGTAACACGTGTCGCCTTCTATGTGACAAAAACGTCAGAGGGCATCAACTGATATTTTCACACTCTCAAAAGGTGGGTGGGGCTGTACATATAGGACAAACTGTTCACGCTTGCACCATGGGTGGTGCCACGCAGGAAGATGTGGTTTTGTGTGTATTTTTTCACAGGTGCCGCCAAAATAAAAGAGCGCCACTTTTGAATTTAGCGTTCGAGTCACAGCCACCGTCATTGGCTCTTTAAGAAAAGAGGAAGTGAGAGTGTGGAGGTTTCACCACAGTTAATTCAAAATATGGGAGGAATGTGGGGGCTGCGAACTATTGACATAAGACTACTGTGCTTCTGCTTCTTTTAAGAATTTATCTTTTTTTATCATAAAGACTCCAAACGGATTATTTTAGATTATTAAAGCTTCAAACAGTACATTACATGTTTTAAGTAAAAGTTTGAATGGTTCAAAAAGCACGTGGAGCCTCCAAACTGAGTTAATGCTGAAAAAATAAAGAGATATGGCATTAAAAGGTGAAAGCTCCAATGACTCTTTCTCCTGAATATTGGTGAGAAGATTTTTGTCTGAGTTCTAAGTTTCTCCCTTTCAGTCCTCCTTTTCTTCAATACAGTGAGATGAGATCCTTTGGGATTGATCTTAAGGAAAGCCTCTCCTGTCAAATTAGAAGGGCGCTGTGTGGAAATGTGAAAGCAGAGAGGCTGACGTGAGAGCTGGTCGATGCATCGAAATTCCCAGCGGTCTGGATTAAAACCCTCATAGGTCTGAAACGATGAAATTCCCTCTAATACCTTACTGTCTGTTGTCTCCTTTAGCATAGATGTGCATGACTGCGCATGTGTGTGTTTCAAAAGTTTTAGCTGAACTTTTTATTTTGTTCCTGATTTGAAGTGTAGTCTAGATCAGCCTGATGAGGAAGTCAACTTACAACTGCCACACAATGACTCACGAAACACCTGTGGACAGTGACGTGAAAACAAGTGTGTCTCTACTGAAACATCTAATCAAAAATGATTCAATGCACGCTAGTCTCAGTTTTCCCACGTGTCAATGGGGCAGAGGGTGTTTTTTTTGTTTTTACCCGATATAATTTTCGGCGTCTGGATCTCCAAAAAGCCCTTTTTGGTGAGGGTGTCCCTGAAGAGCTGGCACACGCCTGACTGCAGGCGGAACACGGCCTGGCTGGTGGTCGTCTTTTCAGGAGGATACACAAAAATAAACACCATCAAGATGGTTGCATATTTCACATATTTCTAAATTCCTTTGGAAAGATAAACCCCCGCGCATCAGCTTAAAAACGCTACAAAGAACCAAGGATAGAGGAGGACTAGATCTGCCTAATTTTCACCAATACTTCTTAGCCAACAGGCTTCAGTTCATCTCAGAATGGTTAAAATGTACCCTCTTAGATGAGCCCTGGCTAGATGTTGAACAGGCACTATGCAATGATCTAGAGATTTCAGACCTACCATTTATTAGCTCAAACATCAAAAGACATGAATGCTTTAAAAGCATCAACATCAGCTTTTCTCTGTCAGCATGGTGGGAGTTTCTAAAAATAACGGAGTCTTCATTAATCCCATGCAAACGTACACCTATCTGGAATAACCCTGACATATTACAAAACAAAAATATGATTAATTTCCCAGAATGGAGTTGTAAAGGAATTAAATACTTAGAACATATATTAGAGGGAACAGAATTTATTCCATTTGACAGACTAGTTACACAATATGGGATCAACAAGAAAAGATTTTTAGAATATCAACAAATTAAATCCATAGTAAAAAAGAAATTTAACCTCAGTCAAGTTGAATTACAAACACCACCAAGTGTGGTTCAATTTCTTACTCTTAAATCCCCCAAACTATTATCTAAAATATACAGAACACTTTCTAAAATAGATGAATCAATATCCCTTCCTATTGCAAAGTGGGAAGCAGATTTATCAGTCAGCTTAGACCAAAACGTCTGGTCTCAGATTTGCTTAAAAACCTTTAAATTTATTAAAAATCCCAATCTGCAATTAATACAATACAAAATACTGCATAGAGTGCACTATACAGGTCATCGAATGTTTAAGATGGGCTTTACATCCGCCAACAACTGCTCACACTGTCAAGGCAATACACCAGACAGTTACATCCACGCTCTTTGGTTCTGTCCACCAGTGCAGAAGTTTTGGCACGAGATATGTGAGGACTTATCAAAGTGTCTGAAATGTAAAATTCCAACCTCCCCTTTAGTATGCTTGTTGGGAAATTTGGATGATGTCACTACAGAAATTAATACAGTCCACATGGTTTTTATTGCCCTATGCATCGCCAAGAAAACGGTCCTCATGAACTGGAAAAATAAAAATAATCTTAATTCTAGCCAATACAGAAACTATCTAATAGATCACATTAGTCTCGATATAGCCTCTGCCACCACATTAGATCAATCCCTCTGGGCTCCTTTGATCGGCTCCATCACCTAGCGGGGGTGGGGGGTCGTGGTTTGGTCCCGCCTTGGCTATTGTGGTTGATGTGGAGGTTGGGATGGGCTTAGGGCACCTGGAGGACCCCTAGAGACGTTATCCCTGGAGGGCTTAACCCGGGGGTTGTGTTCATAACCTGGTTAGTGGCTCTGGTCGCTCTCAGAGGTTGTTCTCCTCGTGGCCGCGTGCAGCGGGGCTGGAGGATGGTCTGTGCTGGCGGACGTAGGTTACTGGCCTGGTGGCCTGGCTGCCCCTGAGTGGATCCGGGGCGGGCGTGGGGGTTTGGGGTTCGGGGGTGCTTCGCCTCCGTGCTGGGGCTCTGGCTGGGCCTTGGGGGCTTCGGTCCTCGTCGGTGTGTCGCCGAGGTTGTGGGCGGGTGGGTGCACGGGGGCTCAGCCCTGGCGCAGGGGGCCTCTTGTGCATCGGCCTAACCGGGGGGCTCTTGAACTGGCAGGGAGGTTGTTCCATCTTTGCAGGAGTCCACTCTGCAGGTGGGGGAGAGACATAGGAGAGGTGGAGAATAAACTTAACCTGGGTGTCTGTGTCTTGTGTAGTCTGGGAGATGATTGAATGTTGGGGTGGGTACAGTTTCCTCTGCGGTGGGGTAGAGTGGGCTGCCCCGGGTCCTGTGGGGCTTGGCGGTGTTGCTGCCGTAGGCCCCGGTCTGGATGGGCCTGGGCTCCCTTGCCTTGGTGGATACCAGAGGACGGGGGTGCATATTGGGGTCAGCGGGGGAGCTGGCCCTAGGGAGGGACACCCTCCCCTCCCTTCTTTTCCTCCCCATCCCCGTCTGCCTCCCTCTTCACGCTCCACCACACCCACCCACACAGGTAGGGCTTTGGGGTGCGGGTGTGTCACCAGGGTGCAGGGGAGACATTCCCCCCCCCTCTGTCCTCTTCTGGCCACCTGTGCCTCAATTTTATCTCACAACTTAGACATCCACATTACTTACACTCTCATAACACACACATATATATATATATAGGGCCTTGAGGGTGGGCACGTTAACGGCGTCCAGTAGACGGTCTGTGTATTCAAACCTGCCTCTGGCGCCGGTGCCCACCTCTCAATTTTAAATCCATGTAGACATTGAGGGTTCTCGGGAGGGGCCGTGCTAACACCTGCTGCTCTCTGGCAGCAGCACCATGCTCTCCCTTGTTTTAAATACACTTTAGAGCAACACGCAGCAACACTACACTTGAGCGGGAGGAGGGAGGTATGGGGTCTTAACACACCCCTGTTCTCTGCTAGCCATCGGGGCGGGGGGGCTGGGAAGAGATGCTGGCTGTCCGATTGGCCTCCCTGCTGCTGCGGAGCCTGGGGCGGTCTGCTTGCCTCCACCCCGGAGGGAAGGGTAACATCTCTTGGGTCTGGGTGCCGTTTCCATCTCTGGGGGTGAGGATACCTGGACCCGGGATATAGAGTATGTTTGGGGAGTGTGATTGTGTGTACATGTCCATTTACGTTTATTCCTGCGTTGGGTGAGTGCTGAGTGTTTGTATATGTGTGCATGAGGGTGGGAATGCATGTCTGTGTCTGTGTGTGCCTGTTTGTCTGTGTCTATATGTCAGGTCGGGTCTTAGACTTCACCTCTCTGGGAACTCCAAGGCCCTCCAAAGTGTGGAGGCCTATCTCCCCTCACCACACTCCCTGCCGGTGACTGATGCCCTCAGGGGTCGGTGCGTTGGTGGTTCTTGGTGTCCGGGGCTGGGCGCTCAGGTATGTACCAGCTCACTCCCGGTGACTACTTGGCGGGGCCTGGCGCCTGCTGCTCGGTCAGGCCTCTTCCGGGGCGCGGGGGGCCCTCGGGCCTCCGGCCTCTGTGCCTGTGGCTCGGTTCACTCTGGCACAGCTGGCTGCCGGCAGAGCCGGCGGGCACGCCGGTGCAGCCCCCTCTAGCTTCTGCCCGGTGGCTACTGGGTGACCCCTCATCTGGGGATCCTCAGCCCTTCCCATGAAGGTGGCACGGATGCCCCTCCGGTGGTCCTCCTTGGGCTCTTGCACTCTGGGGCCTCTGGATGTCTGGGGCCTGGATCTCCTCCATGCCTGCTTCATGCCCTGGGGGACGGGGCTATGGCTCTCTACATCCTCTAGCAGACCATTACATGGGGAAACCATTTGAATACAAGCGCGCCGATCCACACAGGTGTGCACATGGGTGTTCACTATTCGTAGACTTAAATCACACCTTTCTTGGCTGCTACTTCAAAGCACATTGTGCGCTGTCTGTCCTGCGTGCTGCACAACAACATTCAATATTTAGTATTTACTGCTGTTTTCACTTAGCTAGATTAATGCGATGGTGTTGTGTATAGTATGTTGCATTGTTTTGTTTTTTTTTTTGCTTGTTTTCTATTCTTTTTCTCTCAACAGGTGATCCCGGAGATATTTTTTCTTCCCCCCTTTCTCACTGTCCCTCTCCCCTTCTGTTTTTCTTTTCCTTCCTCTTTCTTTCTCCCTTTCCTATCCCTCACTCATGTCTGTCCCGTCTGTAACAACTGAAAATAAAATAAATAATAAAAACAAAGGTCGATCAAATGGACCAATACGGCAATGCCATGATGATCCATTTGGCAAAATAAATCCATTGGGTATCCTTGTTGGTCTTCAGACAACAATTCTGACGGCTAAAGAACCAAATGGGACAGGCGGAAAAAAAAAAAAAAAAAAAAAAAAAAAAAAAGATGGTTGCAGTGATTCATCTACGTTATTACACAACCACGACAAATGTGTGAAAACAAGACTGCCAGTTTCTTCAAGGACCTCCCGTCTATGTGAAGGGTGTGACAATTATTTGTTGGCAACGGCAACGTGTTCAAATCCTGGAAGAGCCGCAGAAACTTAGAAATACCTTTATTTATTGGTTTTTTTTTTTTACTGTGTTTCAGTATTTAGATGATCAATATAAATACCGAAACCAGGGTGAGGCATAAAACTGCTGTGAAGAGGCACAAAAGCCCCCAAGAGTCAACAGTTGGGTGACAGAGCATGTCAAAATGCCAGTGAACACTCCCAGAAATCGACTGACTCATCTGAAATGACCACAAGATTTCTACAACTGATCTTGTCTGGTTTTCAAGTCTAGTTACCGTACATCATCATGAAGTCAGACCTGGGTCTTTTCAATGCACAGTTCTGCGTTAATTAAAGTGCTTCACATTCCACTCTTTCCCATCTCTAGTGCCTGTCCGGTCCTGAATAGTCTTCGTCTGACTAACAGCCGGCTGACTCGAAATATGATCGTGTCTAAATCCTGGAAAGCTCATTAATCTGCAGACAATGCTTCAGGGTTGTCTGGCTAAAACTTTTCCATCATTTACAATCTGGATACATGACAGAAAGAAGAAGTGCAGAAAAATATAAAACGTCCCTGCTTAAAACACTTTTACAAACCTCTTTAAAAGGCACTGAAGCAAATCATTCATTCTACCATCACACCACCTATGACTCATTTGTGTCACACATCACACATGGGGCTGTGCCCAGCGTTAAATGTGGGGAAACCGACCTAAAAACCAGACTGTGTAAGACCTAATTTAAAAATTCGAAAGCGCTTCCTGTTTACAGCAAGTCTGCAGCGAGTAGGCGTAATAGTGAGTGGGTTGGTGGGTGGCAGTTACTATCCTGAAACTGGCAGTTCTTCTGATGGTGAGGGGCCTCATGAAATATACCTTACTCTGGTATACCTCTCAATAGTTCATACCTCCTTGAAACCCAGCTGCGGTGAATACATACCACACAAAGGTTTCAAAGCTCAAAAAATTTAAACATTTGCCAGCATCCAATTATGGGCTCATCATCGTACTCAAGAAGCTGTCGATACGCGTACTTGGAGGTTGACCACAGTCTAGTGCTGACATCATTGTTCGTACAGCCTGTATGTGTACAGTATGTGTGGTAGTCAGAATACACCCTAACCCTTCCTAAAGCAACCTGAAATACACAAATCTGCATAAGGACATTTTGCTTTTGCACTTGTATCGAAATCACAGCTCTCTTCTCTTCAAAACTTTTGGACCTGTTCTGATAAAACCCAACTGGCTTTACTTTCCATCTCCGACGCTCACATGTGAAACTTCACGAAGAGCCGGAGCATGAAGCAAAGGGAGAATGGTGTGTTTGATGTGGATCTAAATCTTTCTAAAAAAAATGACAGGACGGGGAATCGGTCTTTGTAGAAAATGAGTTCTCAGAGTTTTCTTCTTTCCTTCTGGTTTATGATAAAATTTGTTGTTGGGTGTCGCGCTTGTCTGCATTTGTAAAGCCAGCGACATAGGTAACACAGATTTATCACCTTTTTTATTTGATCTAAGGAAGCTGGATGCAGTTTTTACAGACCAAATATTATGATTAATCACAAAATAGCATAACGTAGGGCTCACAATCAATCACATTTCTTACATCTTGAAGGCTGAGGTAATGGGAGCACTAGTGTTAGAGGATTTGTTTGGACTCTATTCTACATCAGCCAGCACGTCCGGATGACAGTCCAGAAACTGTCTGCAAGTCCAGCCGTCTTTTAAAACTAAAAGTAAACTTTTAAACTTTAAAAATGTTCAAGTTAGAAATGGAGTTTCATGTGAACTACATAATTATCAGAGGCGTTTTATGGTTCCCTTCTGAAGAGTTTGCCAGTGTGGGAAGCACTTTATAGCTTCAGCGGGCTCTTAAGAGCAAAACTGATGACAGACCCAAGTCCATGAGCTCAAAGTGCACAGTGCTGCAGAAGCAGGTGTTGTTGTGAAGCTTGTGAACAAAGTGGCTCTGTGCTGTGGTGTTGCTGCCTTCCTGCCAGTCGTATCTTCCATGTGGGAGGAACATATCAAAACAATGAGACACTTTGCGGCTTAGTGTCTTCTGCTGCTCGCATAAGTTTAGCACATCTCTCAGCACTGTATAAGATTCATATCACCAGCCCACTAAATCACAGCCTTTTCTCTTTACTTTTAGAGGTGCGCTGGTTTGTTGTTTGCATTCCTTCACAAATATTTTACATTCACTCTCCAACAGCCTACATTTGTGGTAGAAGTTTTCTGTACTAGGAGACATAATGTAAGCTGGAAAATTATTGTTGTTATAATGGTATTTCAGCCAACTCTTCCAGGGAGACATTGAGGCAACCCCAAGCCTTCGGGTAGGACATCCTCACAAAGGAAGCACCCATAAAGCATCAAATTTATAATCTTTATGAACACTTTAGTTTAAAACGGCTAAAACTTCATCATTAATCAACTGCAATATTACATGTATCAAACCAAATGCAAATTTTTGCAGACTCACATGGTCACAGATGATAGAAACTTACCCTGAGATCGATCACTCTGTTGTCCAGCCGGGTGTCCTGGTTAACTGTGGCTCTCCCTTCCTGAAAACAAACACACAAAAAAAACACATTCATCTTACCAAAACCTCCTCAGCCTATGAAATATTAAAAATCATTACTATTCATCTCCTCCTATTCACACAGGAGTGTTTGCCGTCAGTGTTATGGAAGCATTTTAGAGGCTTTTCACAACTCACAGGGAAAAACTATAACAAAAAAAGAAATACAAATCATTTTTAGCTTTAAAGCTATTGGCAGCTTGCAAACCTAAAACAATGCAATCAGCCTGCAAAAACCTTCCTGGGAACAATGCAAAACTACCATTCTCCTGCAGCTTTACCACATCTACCTACTTAGTGAGTATAACAGAGTCAAGTGCAATAAAAGACACCTGCAATGTGGGACAACAGGACAAAAAGAATATAAAGAAAAGGAAAAAGGTAACAACTGAAAAGTAAATGTTTCATCACAGGAAGAGCCGCTCCTTCCAGGGTCGTGGATGTCAGGCTTCCTGAGAAGACCCACAGGGGTTTGAGCTAATAGCCTGTGTAGCCACATCCTGCTCCAAGCAGCCACACGCAGAGGGACAAAGTGTTAGATGGGCAGACAGTTAGACAGACAGGGCTGTTGAGTCTAGTGTCTCTGGGGAAAGCAGGTGTTGCTACAAGTCTGTGACTGACATGCTGAATCCCAACAGAAAACACCTGAGACGCTGCTACAGCTGCAGATATTAGCTTACTGGATAAACAATGATGGGCGCTCAGCTGTCTTTGGTATTGATGAGACTCATATTAATGTGCACGCATGTACAGTGTGATGTATAATTCCACAGCAGATACGATGGATCTAAAGCTACGAAAGAAATGACATCCTGCCGTTTTATGTGTTAAGCCGATTCAACGGCTACATCAGGAATGTTATTATTGAAAAATTCAATGTTTCCACTTTGCAAATCTGGGAGCTGTAGCTGATCCTCTATACTAGAATAATCATTTTTTGGTTTGAATCAGGAAACAGAACCAACTGCTTTGAGCTGGAATTCCGCTTAGCCATCGTTTTTTGGTGCTGCTAAACCAGCAGCCTCAAAGGTTTACATGTATTTCTAACCACCTACACTGCAGCTAGGAAAAAGAATGGCTTTTTAAATGCTTCATGATTTTCTCGAATGATTCAAGGCATCACTGCACAATTCCTTAATTGCAATTCAGAGAACTCCCTCAACACTGGCAGCCGGCTCTTATAAACACTGTGCGATGAAATCACCATTTGCATGAGGAGGGTGATTCAAACAAGGTGATTAGGTTTAATCAGCCAATCCTTGACGCTGCCAAAAACACAAATCTCCATTCTCCTCACTGAAAACAGTCTCACTGAAAGAGCGCCGTTAGAGCTCAGCATGCACAGAATGCATTTCCATTTGGCTTTTGATATAAAGTATTCAGATAAAAACGGACTTATATTCACTGTGTAGTCAGACTAAACCCGTCTGTGCACTCCATGACAGTGAATGGACTCTCACACACACAGTAACTATCAGGCCTTGTTCTTTTTACACTGAGAGTCTGCTTTTAGAAGTTTTTAAGATACCTAAAATGCTACCAATGATGTCCAAATGAATAATAATTACTCAGCTAATACTCTAACTGCACTTTGACTCCCCTCATCCATCCCCCCATTCATCCTCACCTCTTCACCCTCTCCATCAGGCCTGACAGCGTCCTCCAGCTGCAACGGGAGACGAGGCTCAGCCTGGCTGATGACAAAAATCTGAGAAGGGAAACAGATAAAAAAAAAAAATACAAAAAATTAAAAGTGTGACAAACCACCGATGTTTTTATTCGATGCTGAGACAATGGAAAGTCCCTGGACTCCAGAAACAGGCAAAGAAGGTGAAAATGAAAGGGGCTAAAAGCTGCATCTGTTAAAACCTCATCAATGTGTGAGAAAATCACCTACGTGCTGCTGGTAACCATAGCTGTCAACTGTTGTTTTGTATTTTTATGTTTTTCATTGGGCATCATAGCAGAGAAAATCTCGTCCCATTCACCAAAATGTGATGCATTCACTACATCAAATTCTTTTGCAGTACAGTACATAAGAGTAAAAAGGAGCCTTGAGGTGACTTTTGTTACATTTTCTTGGCATATAAATAAAATGGATGTTACTTAAAGCTCAGATACTGCGGTAAATCAAGAGTTTAAAAGGAAGAGTTAAATGGTCAATGCGCTACAGTGAAAACCTCTTTGGTACCTGCTTGAATAGCATGAATTATGGATGCTTCATTGTCTGGGTGCGTACGCAGTGCATGTGCTGGGAGGCAAAAAATACACCCTCTTTATTTATGTGTAGGAGACATCTGCGGCTTTAAAAGCAACTGTATTATCTTCTCTATGTTTACATGTCTGTCTGCTAAGAAGTGCCCATTAAGGACTGCAGTGAAAGTGCCAACCCTTTCAACGTGGAGCTCGACGTCCTGCTGCGAACAGCTCTCGATCTTCTGCTCCACTTTCCTCACTGTCGCCTCCACATCGACGATGCTCTCCTTGGTGATGCTGGTGGAAACATTCAGGGGGAGGAAAGTGTAAGCGATGCACGTTAGTTACAAAACAGATTTATCTGTTTGGAAAGACGAGCAACTGTGAAAACCACATATCCGTTAAAGTATGTGCAATGCTTGTAGACAAGATTTTACATTTTTCATGCTTTTATGCACCAAGGATAGTGCGGGGTATATGGGTGAGTGATTTTTGACTGGGCGGTAGGTTTTTTTAAGCCCCCCCTCCTCATGTGTTTTAAAATAAAAACAGCACTGATATTTGCATATGGGCTAATTGACATACCGCAAGAGCTTGTGGCATAAGAAACCACATTGCCCTATTCATAGTAATCGTGAACGTGAGACTACATTAGATTCAAATTAACAGGTTGCAACAAGGCAGAATATGCTATCACTTTCATCTTTTTCCTGTATTTTTTAAACAAATGGGTGTCTGTTGGTGATTGTTTATCTTACATGGGAAGAAAACAAAACAAAAAACACCTGCAAAACCATTTTACCCACTAAAATAAATTTTAGGCCCCATGTGGTGAAATTTCTATCACCACATTATTTGTCAAAGTGTTTATTTAAAGACCTGGCTGAGACTTGGTCCATATCAAACAGCTAAGCAATTCAACAACAGTTTTTAACTCAGCTGGAACGATAAATTATAGCAATGTGCACAATCTTAACTTTCTTATTGAAACAATAATTTCAGTCACAAAGGAAAAATAAACAAACACGAGCACTGGGGCTCGAGGGGGGATTTGTTAGCTTTGATAAAACTTGCCTCATACTACAGCTCCTGGAAAGTACCCAGCTCTACTACAAAAACTCTTTGACTTTGAGAGCTGGGGTAAGAATTTCCCTCTTGTGAGCCACAGCATACCAGGGGAACCCTTTCTAATTTCCTTATAATCAGTTTAAAAAAAAACAAAACAGTGCAGCATCCCCCTGCACAGGCTCCTCACTGAAACCCAAAGTAACATCTGAGGTACAACGCTCACTGTCTCACAGCAAATGGCCAGATGGGAAACCCGCTGTAATCCACCACTCGTTCTCATTACAAAGCAGTAATGAGGGACCGAACGCTGGGGTACCGCCGTCCCTTCAGCCCCACGACAGCTGCCACCAGACCCAATCCCCTCCAGTCGGAGATCAGCTAGATAAATAAATCCCCACATTAATAACCTCTGCTGCAGGACAAAAGTCTAATGACAACACACTGAGCGCACACCAACAGAAACAGATTCATTCAACACAAGAAGGAAAGAGAAAAGGGAGTGAGCGCTCGAATCAGTGATCCAGGAAGGACAAGCTGACTGGTTCGGCAAGCCTGACTCCAAACTGCCTCTAACTTTAACTGACTGAACAAGTGTTACAACATTAAATTCCTGGCTATAGTCGCTTTCAGATTTTTTCAGCTTCGAAGTTATAACATGTATCATCTTATAATACCACTTTGAATCCCAAGAACCGACAGTAAAATCAGCATATCACTCTAAATGGCCTCATATCAGCATTAAAAAGAAGGATTCTCGCCTCCTGTCAATGACCTCAGAGGACAGTGAATCTCATTTACAGGTAAATGAGATTTTAAATCTCAATTAGTTTAAATAAAGTAATAAATAAATAACCCCCATCATGTGATGACACGTACTCTTCCCCGGCCACACAACAATTATGAAAAATAACTAGTTTTTAACATAACTGTTCCTTACTCTGCCTCAAAAGTGATTTAAGAACCCTGCGAGTCAAATCTGTGTACATCCAGGTACAGTACATCATCACAAATTAGTGCTATTCACAAAATAAACAACCAACAGTTTTGAAACGCGCTCTGAATTAAACCGACCAACTCCATAGCAAACAACTGACATGTTGTTCCATTTCAGAGCTCAGCCACAATTTCTTCGCTGCTCTACATTCAGCACTTGAGAGGTACTTGAGAGTAAAGGTTGAGCACAGGCAGAAGATCATTTAATTAAACTGTGAGAATGGACGGATGATCACTTGGACATGCAATACAAGTAAGGGGATTCTCAGCAATGCAATCTCCGTCCTTAGAGCAGTTATGAGGGGATTTACTTGTAATCCAGGGTCTCAATCAGCTTGTCAATCATCAGACCACATTGTCTGAAACTAAATGTGCACCACAAAGCTACAGGAGTGATAGTGCCACCTGTTCTTAGAGATACATCAAAAAACAGAAGCACAGCAACAATGTTGTTTTGGAAACCCGCTTGGTAAGCGACTGCAAAGTGGTATGACTTTGCTGTTGTTTAGTTCTGATGTAAGATGGTGTTGTCTTGACAACCATGTCATCACTTTCACTTGCTGTGGTGTTAGGCTGTCAGGTGGCATAAGATTGCGAAACAATCCAACTGTCCGACCACAACATTGCAGAACAAGACTGAGGAAGTGCTGCACATAAAAGAAATCGCTGGTTACAAAAATATGTCAAAGTGCAAGGAGAACACTATTTATATATAAATTTATATATAGAGAAAAAGGCACCATCTTTTGACGTACCCTCATTTTCAAAACATAAAAAAAAAATAGCCAAGTATCGTGCAGGGCCTCCATAAGCTCAGTCCCACTGAGGAACATGTACACTCCACAGGAGCTCGTGTGGTTTTTGGGACCTGGATGTTCGGTTCTGTGGCAACTCTGTAGCTCAAGCATTTTTCAGAGCATCCTGTTGAGCTTTGGTCAGGCTAAACCCTTGGCTTTTTCGTAGTGTCGCTCGGGCTGTTCTGGGGCAGTTTCAGTGCACAGACAGCGCACACCGTCCTAATGAAGGAGGCTGCTGCTGTCAGGGAGTGTCGGTGTGGATGTTGTACACCGGGGATTACCACAGCAATTGAATTTTAAATACATGGTTGGTGTTATTCATTTCATCTGTTAGGGGTTCAAATGTTGAGGCTTAAAGGAAATTACAGTTTGGAGCTGCAGACCCCTTTCTGCCTGTCTTTGGAGCTATTTTGAAAGCCCCAGTGCCATATTACAACAGCGGCAAGAAAAAGGCCAGCTCAGTGACTATAAAGAGGAACTATTGCTGTGTCAGCAGTTGGTGATACTTGTTACAAAGTTAAGGTCAAGACTCTGGTCTCAGCAGCAGAGACCTTGACCTCATTAGAAAAATTTGCCTGTGTCTGGGTTAAATTTCCCATGAACCTCACGATACCGCAACAAACTTACACCGAGATCTCAGGGCCTCATTTCTGAAAACATGAACATAATGCGTGCGTGTCAAATGGTAATTTAGGCACATGCTGCCTGTCATCAAACATTTAGCAGCTCCGACTTGTTTACATACGGCTCAGACAGCTGTGTACATTAAAACCAACGTTCATTACTTATATCTTTCATCAAGTCTCGTGTTTTCAACAAACCGTAACAAAAGAAAGCCAATGTTATCACAAGCATTACATGAAATTAATATTTGTTCAGTGGTTAGTTATGTAGTCCAATACAACAGACCGTTTTGAATGTATTCAAGGGTGGATCAAGGATCAAGGTAGGAAAAACTGTGGGGAAATGCAGCGTGAGCAGCGCCTGATGCCAATGAATGTCTCGAACAGTTACGGAGGTTGACGGCACTCCAAAGATGTTTGGCAGTTTTCAATCAAATCTCATGTCTCATCAAGTCTCATGCCAACTTATAAGCCTCAAATGTTTAAAAATGTTTTAAGCCTATCAGACCATCGCACTTGTGCAACTGAATAGTAGCTACACTTTAAAAGAAAAAAAAAAAACAACACACATTCATTACTGCAATCCCTGCATTGCTTAAGATCAGTGTTATCCCATGTCTTAACTGTCATTTCAGTCTTGCAGATTACAGTCGGGGTGTTACCTTTTGCTTAATTTAGCAATGTCTAAGAAGAAGTATTATGTGATAATTAAGTTCTTCCCTCTTAAATTCACTAAATACTGGGCGTACTTCAAAATAACTGTTTGGGTTTTTTAATGAATAAACTGCACATTTCAGTAAATTACATCAGGTGCATCATAAAGATTTTTTGTGTCAATTTAAAATCCCAATAGGGTTTCTTTTTAAACAAATAAGCCCTGCTGCAAACCTCTAATGTGAGCCTAATCTAACATCATTATCAGCAACACCCCTTTTGTTTCTTTAATAAAGTGCACATCCGTGGATGGTTATGTCCATTCATCGACTACCAGTAATGGGCTACAGTTTGGCTGCTAACGTGACTAATGATTCTTGGCTCTTAAGTATTTCTCCCTCCTCTGATCCAAGGAGCTGTATCTGCCATCTTGACAGGAACTGCCCCATTAGGCCACTGCTGTATTCCGCCCTGTTGAAAGCCAGCTTTTACTGCCAAGTGAAAAAATGATTGATTTCCCCGCCCTCCACCTCAGTCAGACGTGTGAAAATGGATCAGTGGACCATTATGGCCAAGGTTTTTTTTCCCACCATTGTTTCTGCCCTCTCTGACAGGAAGAACAGTCTCGGTACTTACTTTGCGGCAAACTTGACCATCTGCTTGCTGGCACGATCCCCCACTGCGACCAGTGCCTGCACGTTAAACTGCTGCTGACGCAAGACCAAGAAGCATTGCTTCCCTGAAAGCAAAACAACAATAGATAGAGCTCGCTTTTTACAATATAAGCATAACAGCCTTGTCAGAATAATACCTTGGGCACTCTGTCTGAAGCTAAGTAGGTTTGTTCAGTCAAAAGGGCTGTGTGTGTGACTTGAGATGAGTGTCTCACAGCTGTAGGGATCAGATGAAGTGTCAAACATTTGCAAACAGAGCCTTGTCTTTGAAGAGCACTGTGTGGAGAAAGGCTGATTGCTACCTTCCTATCAAACATATACAGGGACCTAGGAAGAGTGTAAACACGTTAGCCACAAAGACTGAGGGCAGGAGATAATCAGACCACCCAGTTACTTTGATGTTTGTTGCCTGTGAGAATAGGGCGGGTGGTGGAAATAGTAGTGATGCCCAAATCCCACCAACAGATGTACCTCATCTCACACAATTCAGGATGTTATTCTGCTCACACAGACATCCTACAGCGAGCAGAGAATGAAGACACAAGTGGAGGGGAAGTGGCTCTTGATTCTGGAAGTTATCTTTAAAGGAAATGGTTAAAAAAAAACAAAAAAACAAACCATCACAGAGACTATAGTTTATTTGCTAAAAGGCTCACTATTTATGGAGAGGAGCAATAACCAGGCAAAGCTCAGAGGGTTATTGTATTCAAATAGTGAAGCTTCATGACTGCCAGCATCTGGAACTGACGGGTTATCTGATCTTCCAGTTGGCAGTGACAAGCTAGCCTGACGGTGATATCAAAAACACCTTCAGGTTGTCAATCTGCTTAACAAGGAAAGAGTGGAAAAACAAATCGGCTTGGTAACGCCTCACAATCTTAAGAAAATATTTCACAAACAGGAGCAAAGTCTTTTAAAATTCTGATTTTACTCTGGGAGTGTTTGGTGCATAAAATTGCAATAAAAGCTTTATGCTTCTCTTCTAGCACAGGGCCTCCAGTGTTGAACCTAAAGACAGCGATGTCTGTCATTTACATCATTTGAAATGGAACACCAAGTGAAAGCCAAATGGCACTGCTGTTTGATCTTGAAGAGAAAGTGCTGCTGTGAATAAAAATGACCCCAAGGCAGATGTTATAAACTTTTCAGTATCGTTCACGGCGGATTAGCTGAGGGGGCATCTAATCATGGCCGTTTGTGTCTTTCGCACAAAAGAAAGCTGCAGAACCAAAAAAAACAAAAGAAAAACAAAAGGTGAACAAAGGGGGAGGTGATCTCACCTTTGGCTCGGCTGGTGTGGACCCGGGCGCGCAGCCAGATCAGCTGGTCAGCTTTCTCAGTAGTAAGGTCTTGGACCCGGACCAACTCCCTGTCTGGCTCGCACACGCACGCACGCACACACACAAACACAAAATATTTTATTACTTCAAAGGACTTTGCTTCCTCCCTTTCCCCACCTGCGTGCAAAGAATCCCTCCCCTCTCGTCCCTACATACTCCCAAAGGCAGAAAGAAAAGCCAATGAGCATGCTTGTGCACGTGTAAAAGTGCAGACAATAAAATGCTCAAATTACAGGTATGCCTAATAAATAAGAAACACTAGGAGACTTGCCAAAAGCTGTCTAACTCGTCTGCTCTCTTTGTGCTCTATGACAAATTGACTCTAGTTTCACCTGTATTACTCAGAGGCATGCTTACTCTTCATTATCAGTGAGCAGAGAAGGCAGACACCGAGGCTACACCAGAGAAAACAGAGCCGCCCTGTTGGCTGAGAACTCTGTCAACCCACATGAAAGCCCTCAGGTTTCAGCCCCCACCTCTGCTCCAGCTCCAGCTCCATCCTCGTAGCTGAGCTTGCTATGCAGGTTAGGGAGGCACCACTTTGTTTGCTGCCAGTGGAGCTGAAAGTGCATCCAGACAGATGGACGACATCAACAGGTCCGCCTGCTGCCTCGTTTATCGTTTATCAAACATTATACGTTACCGCTATTATCACTAGCATCGCTTAAATGGCGACCAGAGATGACACCAAAAGGATTTTTCATGATGTTATCGTGTTAAATCAGTATGACTGACAGCCAGACAAAAGCTCAACTGTGAAGTTCTGGATTGGGAAGTCATCGTCTACACAAACATGCTGCAGAGTTTACACTTTGTACCAATGCTCAACCTGTTTTCCCAAAAAAGTGTCCGACCTACGTCACTGTTGTATAACCGACTTGGAATCTTTTGTTTTTGGCGGCAGCTTAGTAGCCGGGCCACCGGCAATGATCTTGATTAGCCTTTTTTCTGTTTGTTTTTGCACTCGAGCCTGTTTTTCTGTCACTTTTAACTGTAGTCTTACACTAGTTCCTGTTTCCAGCAATGAGTTGACTCATTTCAGTCTGTCCTTGTTTTTAATTTCATTATCAGAAATATATTTGTTACATTATGATGGAGACCTAAAATGTTATTCCCTCACCATTCAGTAGCACCAATAATGCTACTGAAGTTTCCCAAGCTACTGGATCAGAGATAGAAACCACGTCTGTGTGTTTAATGCATCTATGGTATTGTCTTACTGTTAGTTCATTCATTCATAAATAATAAGAACAAATGATCAAAAATTCAGATCTTTCTTTCACTCTTTCAAATTCAGGCAGACTCTGCTATCAAAATCATAAAGTTGTTCTGTAACATTATAAAATAAAGACACGCCGACGATGACATCTACAATAATAAAACCTCCCTCCTATATTATCGTTGTGTCAACAGAAACTCTGATACTCTTATGAACCATCACGTCAGCCTCTCATTACATAATTTTCATCACTTAGGATACAACCAAACATTCCTGCTAATGTTAGTGATCCATCAAGTTGGCAAGCACAGAAACATAATTGAGTATTTCCACACTGCAACATGTGGAACTACTCAAATAAAGGAGTTTAATGGGACTATATGGCAATGTAAATCTAATAAAAATCTAATAAAAAGATGTTTTGTCTTCTTTTTCAATACAAATCAATTTCCGCTTTCAGATATGAAATGCTGATGAGTGAAGAAAGTAGCTCCCATACTAACCCAGCTTTTGTTGGGACTGGACCATAGCTGACACACCATATCGGTCCTTGGCAAAGTCCTTAAAAATCAAAAGGGTGAAATCTTTAGCAGCATTTCATTTAACCATTAAATGAAAACAGTACTGACGCATGCGTGTGGACTTTTTTGTTCTCCGAGACAGTTCTGCCACTTTGACTTCATAAGCTTCTGACGTCTGTCTGTCTACTACATCTTAGACAGACACAACAGATAATGGGGCTTATCATAAAAAAACTGAACAGAAAACAGGCAGGGAGAGGTATGCGTGCAGGTATTTGCACACAAGTTGTTGCCACGGTGTGAATGCACAGGAGCCAAAATCAAAGTCAGTCATAGAAGCAGAGAACTTGTATCGGAGGACGAGTGCTGTGATCTCTACGAGCCACTTACATCTTCCTCTGCGCTTTGTTGTTCAGAAGCCTGAAACACAAAGAGGAGAAAGGGATTTAAAGGACAAATAACTAAGAAATCACAACAAGAGGACTGTTAATTAATTAAAAGTTTAAAACATCCAACTTAAAATGTTGTTGTTTTTTTTTTGTTTTGTTTTTTTTTACACCAGGCATGTAAATCGATTTTTCATCTCACGCTACCAGGGATTTAAATACAAATAATAGACTGCAGTTCAATCCCAGAGCCAAGACTTAGATGCCTAGAATGCACAGCTTATCCACACATTGCTCCAGCCCATCAAAGACAATGAGTAATGGCAGCAGGAGATATTGCTTTGTAATAGAAACAGTGTAAGTGAACAGATATTCTTTATCTCCGCGCTGACTTCTGGGCATATAACTCTCACAGCGCGATGAGATCGAGTCTGGGAAAAGTTACAGTTCCATTTTCTATGCAAATTGACATTGGTGTACAGAAATATCTAGTGGCAGTTGAGTGAATTGGAATAGCCCATTCTTGCTGTGAAAATCCCGTCACATGATGGATGATATTCAGCTTGTGAACATGTGCATGCAAACAGGCTACGGCCATGAAGCAAGCCGAGCCCCATCGGTCCCACAAAAACGACAAGTGCTGGCAGAAAACCCTTGCAAAAAAGCGCAAAGCAGAAAATAACACAGCTAAGGCCCAATAAACATTCGGTTCAGCTTTGAGCTCTTCCCCTAGGCAATGCTTGCTATTCCAGAGTGATAGAGGCAGCAATATCCAGTGGATTAAACAGTGACAGCACTTGCTTCTTCCATGAAACATGCTGACTGGATGAATTCAGCTGGAGGAAAGGATTCTTTGCTGTTTTCACTATCACAGGCACTTCAGTCATGACACGGCTATGCAAAGGGTGTCAAACTAGATGGCACATTTTCTAAAGATTCCCTTATTTATATCCTGCAGATTCTGCTCTAAAGGTACACCTACGGGAAAGAAAAATATGTAAGATCACATCAGTATCAATATCTGCCCATTTCATGATTGGAGAAATGTTACCAATTCACAATTTTCAAACTTTCTGCTACTTTTGTGCCGTTTCGACATGGCCTTCATAGCAAATACAGCTTAAAAGGGAAAGAAGCGTATCAATCTGAAACTACGATTAGCAAATGTGACCTGAACATTGTCAGGACCTTGTCTGGAAGCCAAAATTGCATCAAAAGTCCAAGTGGTTAGCAGGCTTGCTGAATCACGTGTTTAAACAAGCAAACAGCTTCTCTCTCAGTTCTCTGATAAGACAGGATAGGATGTGCAGCATCATATCTGCACACCATTTAGTGGGTGGAGCTGCTGTTCGCTGTGTTTATTACACGTGAGACACCCAAAAAAAACACCACTATTATCAGATCATCAGCCTAAGTTTGGGCAACAGCAGAAGTTCAGCAAAATGTCAAAGTTTGTGTAATATGAATAAATATGTGACTTCACTAGTTACTGTGACATTACAGAAACCCGCTAACAACTAATCCATCTGCGTCACTGGACATCAAGAAACATATTACTCAATCTGCACGTTGGTGGAAAATGTGTTCATTTCACTTGGTGCGATGGGGAGATAAGTCTTTGCAGCTGAAAGATCTAGTATCCCATCAATCCATTGTTCATATTGTGTAGGGCTGGGTGATATCTCCGTTTAGGTTATATCAATCGATACCCATACATGTTTCACAATATAGATGAAATAATAACTTCTGCCAAGCTTAAACGCTCCTTTTTACTCCTAAACAAAGATATACGTTTAATTTTGCAAGGATGTAAGTGCTTACTTTTGCAGAAACATGCTTTCAGTTTGCAGTGCATGCGGCTCCATGTAGGAATGTCTCCATGGAGCCAAATTCATTGGACCCTTCTCTTATACAATGTCCTCGTGTTTTAAGCCTCAGGCTGCGTCTGCTGGGTTGTCGTGTTTTGTAATGCTGTTGCTCAAGTTGAAATTAACATGTTCTGTTGTTGTTGTTGCCATTTATCTTGCTCAAACTCCTGAAATACTAGTGTGTACGGCTGCAGCAGCCCAGAGATTAGCACATGTGCTGCTGCCAGCTGCTCCTCCTACACTCTGTGTGTCAGCCCAACATGATGTGGCTTCAACTCTGTTTCAAAATGATTGGTATGATGCGGCACTATCTTCATACATAAAATACAGAAAGAATCAGTTATCGCCTTTATATAGACCCATCTTTATCTTTCTATCATCCAGCCCTAATTTTCTGTCTCTCATTCATGTCTGGGTCGTTGGGTCAGCAGTGTAGACGGAGAAGTCTTGAGCTCCCTCTCTCCAACCACTTTCTCGAGCTCATCCAGTCTGCACCAGGATCTCCTCTTTGCCATCTCTACATTATTGTAGTGGAGGGGGTTGCATATCCCAATAATGCCCAGTACCTTAGTTTAAAATGAGGGGCCAGACAAAAGTGATTCAGAAAACCAAAGAAAAGAATGCAAGGCACCAGTTCACCCTGTCTGGGAACCAAAGTTACTGAGGGCGCACCCTAGAGCCAAGCCTGAGAAGGGTGCTTAAAGAAGAGTCTGTGGTGACGGGGCTTTTGCCCAAGGGCACAGTTGGGCACAGCCTGAAGAAACCCACCTTCCTGTGGGCTTGCCACTAGTAGTAATAACATCAACAGCTAGTACTGGTAACATTTAAGACAGAATAAAATGTTAGCAAATAATGGACTAAATTATTGTTAATATGAAACATGGAGTGTGCTGTACAAGTGATCAGAACAGGAGTCAGGGGGTGAAGAGAAAACAGAGTTGCTGGAGTTGGATGAATACTGGCCAAATTCAAATCAGGTGTGATTTATTTGTCCATTTTTTTAATGAAACATGGTGAAGGGGACAGAAGGTTGGCGACCCAACACAACACAGCACACCTGTCAGCTTCATTTATGGTGGGCAAAAGCACAGTATTACAATAAGTGGCAAAATGGTTAAAATGGCATACTAGGAAGGAACTTTTCACTTGGTGTAGAAGAAAATAGCACTTTGTTTGGGTGGATATAAACACAGCCAAAATGACAGGAATACTTAAACAATGGAGTCTCCAACCCAGCTGAACCCCAAATGCCCACACAACAGCACGTCACACCCTTACCAGCTGTACAAGAGTGGCGGATGCAAAACAACAAAACAGAAGAAAACAAAACATCTGACCATTTTGGCCTGTTTCTCAGCCTTCTTTGCAGCTTTCTCCGCTTCCTTCTGCTGTTTCTTCAGGGCTTTCTTTGACTGAGCCTGCTGCTCCTCCTCTGTTGCCCTGAAACAGGAAGAAACGCACAACATAAACATTTCCTTCGACTTCCACCTCTTATTTCTTGTGCATCCCACGAGGAAGTTATTGACCGCCTGGGAAAATTAATTCTGAACCATCACCACCTCCAGCCTTTAAATATGCACTACTTTTATTCCCATTGTTGTTCTAAACAAAAACTGCTGGAGCCTGTGTGAACAGAAGCACAGCAGAGAAAAGTAGGAACTAAGATCGCCTGGATAAACAGTGCAGCTTTAGGAAGATGCTAGCCTGAAAATCTAACATAGAAAAATGGAGCTCATTCAATTATGATAACACTGTGATAACACCGTGCCTTATCTGAAAGTAAAAGATGTCTGTATTTGCACAACAACCGCCATACTACACAGCACAACATAATGCAGGAGCTGATAAGTATTCAACTTTTGCTTGTAGAAAAATCTGGTTTATGCAAGCAACAGGTCAACAGACACTCTCATATGTAGGTGAACATGTAAGTCACAGAAGAACATAACGGTAAAAAAGATAAGCAGAGATAAAACGATCATATAAAATATTGGGACTTTTTACTTTTCCGTCAGCTGTTATAAACGTGTGCTAAGATGACAGGTGTATGAATGAGACCAGGTGTCTAGTCCTGAAGGAAGCACGCAAGCTATAAAGGACTCGCTCCTATTTAGTCACAGGAAATAACACAGATCAAAGGCCGACTATGAATAGTAATAAAACCTAAACAAGACACAGAAATCACAACATATTTTGACTTCAGACCAAACTCGTACTTCCCCCAAGGATCTACATTTAATAGTGACACCACTGTCCCAACAACCACCATTGAGATCTTTTATGATTTAGCACCACACCATATATTTTCCCATCGAAATGACAAAAAATACACCACGATTCAGGTGGTGAGGCTCATTCTAATTCAGCACACATGAGATTCAAATGTTTCTCAACTACACCTAAAACTCTTTGTCACATTAACCTGTTTTAAAAGACAGTTTTGAGGCAGCCTATTGGTTGGTCTGTTGCTACCTTGTGCTATAAGCGTGTTTGGAACCTGGATGAAAACGGCACAAAGCAGACCAATTAAAATGCACTCAGGTTGGATTATTTATGTGTTCTGCCAACCGGCTGAATTCGTTAAACTGGATCAACAGCCTCTTTTCCCCCCTCAGGCGAGTGAGATCAGCCTGTGGTGCAGATGTCCACACACATTTATAATCAAACTCTAAGCCTTTGTATTTGTTAAAAACACATCATTTAATGACAGACATACTGCCATATGTTGCACAGTCAGCTTTTTTTTTTTGCAGTTGTCAGTTAACACATGCATAATATAGATCACATGGGCGTATGCCCAACAGTTACCAAGTCCTAACACAACATATTATTGTAACAACATTTTTAATATTATCGTATCATAAAAGACAAACAGTTAATAATAGTTTAATATGAAACAAAGTGGTACCAGTCATTGGCTGAGACTCAGCAGTGTAAAGGCTGTCACAAGAGCAGCAGAAAGCTCTTTATACTCGCATAATAGCCCTGTGTACTAGGGATGGACCGATCCGATATACAGTATCAGTCCGATTCAGACCTAAATTACTGGAATGGATATCGGGGAGAAATAAAAATTTAACTCCATCTATTACATTTCAAAAAGCACCTCACAAAACTAACCCAGGTTAGTTTTGTGACTTGTACTTAAAGACCAGAAAAAAAAAAAATCTCGCTGAACACTCACAGTTAAGGCTTTAGTGTTTAATTTGAAGCTTATTCTTTTATTATTATTTTTCGTCCACATTATTGCCCATCACTTAATCTGGGCACTAATGTGGAATAAATCTTCCTTGGAATAAAGATGAATTGAGGAGTTAATGGAGAGGGCGAGGAAGAGTGTAGACTAAACCACCTTAGCACGTTGGAGCAGTGTGCATCACGTGACAGAGCGGCTGTTGCGTGCGAGAACTGTTAGTGGTCTGGAGTTACTTCACACTGAAAGCATCTGGAGCCTCGCTATGTGCTGCCAAACCGGCATTTCATCTCCAAGCAAGCATTCCCAGAGAAGTAAAGCAAGTGTGTAAGTTCATCTCTGAATGTTTGTAAAGCATTCCTATGTTAAGCTTAACAACCGATACATGGAGCTCAGATGTTTGTGCGTTGTCATAGCTAAGTCTGACCGTACAATGGATGGACTCAAGTTTTACTCTGGGAAAAAAAAAAAAAAAAAGCAGTGTTGCAGCCTAAACAGTTCTGTGGTTCAGAAAAAACCCTATGAAATACACTTTTATTCATACTTGTGTTACGTTTTGCACAGAAATTACACAAAATTCACTCTCAGGTTAAATGTGATAGAAACAGCTTACACTTACATCCATCTTGACAAAAGATGAGTGTCATAAAGCCGTGTTTGCATTTATTTGCACTGCTTTCCACTATGGATGTCTATTTATGTTAAGCTTTAAGTATAAAAGGGTCCATTCTACAACCTGTTGTTTTTAGTTGTTCAACATAAACATTATTTTGTG
This sequence comes from Neolamprologus multifasciatus, assembly GCF_963576455.1. Taxonomy (NCBI): domain Eukaryota; kingdom Metazoa; phylum Chordata; class Actinopteri; order Cichliformes; family Cichlidae; genus Neolamprologus; species Neolamprologus multifasciatus. The sequence continues at coordinate 25,432,852 of NC_140454.1, forward strand.
CTGATGTGCTTCTTTTTTTCGGAACCAAAGAGTTTTTGAAATCTGCATCAAATTGCATTTTAAATTACTTTTTGAAATATTACTTTAAATACTTAGATTTAAAGTTCTGCTAGAAGTTTAAATGAAAAGATCAGTATTACTGAACTGAAAAATATTTTGGGTTCAGTGTAATTTTGCATACAGGTATAATAGAAAAGCTTTAGTGTTTTGTCTTTTTAAATTTGAGTATGAACTTATACAAAATGCAGCAAGATATATATACATTAAAAAACTGTTTTACTGATTATAAAATAGACTATATCGGATTCATATCGGTATCGGCAGATATCTAAATTTATGATATCGGATATAAAAAAGTGGTATTGTGCCATTTCTACTGTCTACATGGGATGTGTCTAGCTACGTCACACCAACCAGAGACTACTGAACATCAGCGATATTGAGCAACTTCAAGACACTGCAGGCTAAAAAAATACTAGCAACAAAAAGTGGTTGGGATAGCGTTGACTGACTTGACCTAGCAACAAATACATTAGGCTACCTAGGGACATTCTCCTTGGTGTCTTCAGCAGTTTCTTCCCCTGTAGTTGCCTAAAGTTGCTAAAAGTCATTGACTTCACTGGCTCTCCCAGTTTCTTCCTCCTCCTCCTTTATGACTCCTTCCAAGCAGTCATAAACTACCTACTCTTACCAGAATAGCCAATAAAAAGCATGCCACTTCAAACATGTTTTGCATTTGCACCTGTCAACTTTCACAAGTCATTTAATGGCAATAATAGACTCATGGAGCTGTAGGGATTAAGGATTATAGCTATAATGTCAGTGGCTGATATTAAATAACATGAAATGAGAGAAACACTACGCAAAATGACATCGCACACAAGGGAACTGATGTGTTATTAATCTTCTATTTCCTGTTACCAAGCTGGTGACTCTACTCATTCAAACTGGCTGGTGAGATATTAATCTAAAGCTTTACAGCAGCTTGTCTGCAAATAACTAAGCTTGCAGTCTCAACACAAACATTGTAAGTACCGTGATATTTACTTTGGACTTTTTTTCTGCTTTACACGTGCTGATTTTTTATTTTTATGGTGACTCACTCATGTTCTATTGTAGTTTTGAATGACTTAACCATCCACTTTAAAGTTTTGATGTGACCCATAAATGGAAATGGCACGAGTAAAGCACACTCTAGAATGAGCATGAACAAAAACCATCAAGTCTGACATCTGCAAACGTGACTTTTAAACTACCTTTGTCCAGTAAAGTTATTCTTTAAAACCCTCTGGGCTGTTAGCCTTGTTAAGTTATTAATCATGTATGAAAAGGACAAACATTCTGCTCACCAGATTATTTTCTTTAAAATGAATACAGACCTCCAAAAACCTAAGATAAACACAGCTATCATTTAAAGGAGAATGGATGATAGTAAAAGTTATTTTCAACTTTGCAAGTAATAGAATCAGTTTATCATATTTTAAAGTGAAAGGATAATTGGAATAGCAGACTTCTCGCAATTACACTTGTGGTCAAAAGTATACACTAGTATTTGGTTTAATGTCCCTCAGTAAGTCACACCTCGACCAGACATTTTTCGTAGCCATCAACAAGTTTCCGGGATTCTGGCTGGATATTTGACCACTGATGGCAGATTTGGTAGAGTTTATTTAAACTGGTTGGTTTCTTCACACAGACCTGGCCACTCCAGTAGTTTAATGTTAGCCTGTTTTATCCATTCCAAAACCAGTTTTGATTTGTGTTTGACATCTTTTTCCTGTTTGAACACCCAATTAAATCAAAGTGTCAACTGTCTATTGATTTTAGCTGCAGTGAAGAATTTAAAGGTAGTCCTCCTTACTTATTCAGTTCACTCAATAGCAACTAAGCCCCAGAACATGATGCTACCACCACTATGCTTGACAGATGCCCCAGTGGTCTTAAGTCTAAAAGCCTGACTTTTACTCCTCCTATCAGCAATCTCTGCCTCATTTGACCTTAAAGCTTTTCTCTAGAAGGCATCTGGCTTGTAAATGTGGGCAACTGCAAATTACAGTCAAAATTGGAGGTATTGACTTTGGACCATGGGTTTCTTTCTTGGTGAGCAGCCTCTTAGTCCATGGCAATCTGCTCTTTAAGTCTGATGTCATTAGCCATGCCTGGGCCCAAACTCTGCTGCAGGTCCCCAAGTCAAACTATCACTGCGGCATCACTCAGAGTTGAAAAACTGTCTAAATTCTTTCATCTGTAATAAAATGATCAGTGTGGCTGCTGGACCAGGTGTAACAAGTAAGTTTAACATGCAGGCATCCATGAAAACAGAATTTATGAAATTTAACGGAGTTAGAAGTTAGCCGAGAGTTAGCTCGCTAGTTTCCAGCTAAATAAAATATACCATGTTCAGACTGAGTGAGTTCTGAAACAAATTAAGACGTACAGCTCTGCTATCATTTCCGACATAAATGAAGACAGGAAAGTAAACAGCAGTGATGTTTTATAGGGTTACTCAGGTTTGGCTCGCTGGTACATAATGATGTGCTACGTGATCGCTAGCAACACAGTTATGTTAGCATAATATAAACACAGTGAAGCTGGAGGATGAATGCTAACTTTTTTTCCACTCAATAAAGGTTAATGTGAGGATTCCCAATGGTTAGGGAAAAATGCAATCACATGGCAGGATGCTGTAAACGGACCGACCTTGAGTCAGGAGAGCAACTGCAATACGAGGTTAGTCATTAATATACTGCTGCATCAGCTGGGCTGTAGTTACATCATAAGGTTTTAAAAACTGAGCTTTAAAATGAATAGTGGTAATAAAAGCCGAGAGAGGCCGACAGTGATCACTGACTGTTTTTAGGGGCTTGTTGAGAATAAACAGAACAAGATACAAAGCATTAAAACACATTAAAAACACAGCAGCCTTAATAAACGCAGAGTGGTTTGGGCCTGGAAGCAGGGTTCATCACATCATCACTTAAAGACCGGATATTAAAACTCTGCAGCGGACAGTGACGATGGTGATACAGTAGTTTCCAGTTCATGACAGGCTTGAGCCCTGGTGGTTCCTGTTTTGGGTATGAACATCTTCCAAACTTTGGCGAAGTGGTGACACATCTGAACACTATTTGTGTACAATTGTTAGCGCTGACAATCTTGGCATTTTGATCAGCTACATGCTCGAAAGAGAAACTACCAGTTGTTGCCAATCGTGATCACTAATGAGGACTTAACAATAGGGCTTTCAAGAAAAAAAAAAGACCTAGAACATTTAGCACTATTAAAATTAGTGAGTGTATGTATACAGTTAAACCTGTATGTCTACTTTTGACTTAGACATTAGACTAGAGAAAAGCACAGCTATTTTGTTTCCTTTGTCCCGTTTTCTTTGTTAGTTCATTAAAGATTTATACTGTACAATCATTCCACCCTGGAATTAAAAAAAACATTTCAAAGAAATCATTCCAATTAAAAATTACCATAACATTCATGCCTGTAATGAGACTATGCAAACTTCTGATCACATCTGTACATGACGCATTGAGAGTATATATAGTGCAGCTAATGTGTGAAAAATTTGCTTAAATGTGACATTATTTAATTGAGATTCCAGGTTTGACTCAGCTGCAAAGACACACAAGTAAAGTATATTGTTTTAAAAACAATTTTAACCCACTTATAAAACCATCAGAACACCTGTACCACTTCTAAGAAGTCGTATTATCTTCTTAAAACTTCTCACCAGAAAATCCAGTGAAGCCAGTATGAAGTCAAATTTTACAGTAATGTGAGCAGGTTAAACTAGTCATGGCTTCGTTTTGTTTTTTGTCTCACACTTCTTACACCTTTAAGCTTTTAATTTTGCAGCAGCAGAACTTTAAAGTGTCTGATGCAATCATCTGTCATATTAAGGCAATGCTAGCTGCCTGCTCTCCGAGTTAGCATACCGCAGTAAGATCATTTTGCGCTCCGAGATCTGAGGCACAGCTTAACACTTTATTCATATTCTTACCCCTGCACTTCTTCTTTCGTCATGTCGACTTATTCGCTTGTAAAAACTTAGGAGAAAATGTTTCACGACTGTGTGACAGTGAGGAGCACGACATCAGCTGTTCGCAGCATGCACGGGCACGGGAACAAGGGACCTGTTTTGACGGCGCACAGAATACCGGATGTTCGAGATCCCGGCTAGAAACTAAATTACACTACGCAGTTCCGACTGACTGAGGTTTATCCGGCAGGTTGACAAAGCAGACAAAACAGCCCTATTGCAAACAAATGAAGGAAATTTATAGAAATCAAGAGTAATCTGTTGAAAAGGTGCAAAACAATCAAGGAAACACATTCAAGCCCTTTGTTTTTCTCCTGTTTTTTTTTTAATCAATGTTCAGACTGAGACGATAAAAGAGTATTCTCTAAAAACAAGTTGAGATAACAGATGTAAGTCCTAGATCCAAAACGACATCATGTCTAAGCCCAAAGTCTGTTATAATATTATACAATTGAAATAATAATAATAAAACTTAATATTGGCAGCTGATTTAAAATACCAAGTTCAAAGAATTTTCCAGTCAGCAGTTACAGTGCCCATACTTTTCTTTGTTATCATGAATTAAAGTGGGACTCTGAAGATTAAACAGAACACATTTTTTTAAAGAGTTACTATTATTAATAACAGAAATTATTGTTGGTGCCAAAAAACGGACTATTTGCAGACTGATGGTACTTTATTTCCTGAAAAAAAATGTATTGTATGCTTATCACTCTTATTTCACTGATGGGTTACAAAACAATTACATTTAAGAAAATAACATCTGAACTAATGAACCCACCAATCGCAACATACACACAAGGAAAACAACAAAAGTGACCACATGTGTGGGCTGTTTTACACATCCACATGAACACTAAAAGTGACACTCCATGAAATTACTTTCACGCCTTTGGTTGAGTGCACTAAGTGCATCCAGGTATCCAGTGACCTTTGGAGGAATGACGTGCACAGCGAGTGATGGTGGTTTGAATACAGTGGGGGTGTCATCAAAGCTTTTCTCAGGCTGCTACCCACAGGAGCTCCTGATAGAGGAAGCAGCCTTCCTGCTGCTCACTTTTCAACCAAAACAACATAACCTTTAGTGGAGCATGTAACCGCCCTGTGGCATTTGTGTTTCTTTCCTGCTTAGCTCGCATTAGTCCTTTAAAATCATCTCTGCGCTTACCGGACATGTCACTCATAATTTTAATATACATCTCTCGACAGGAACAGTTAAATGAGCCCCTGCGCACACTGAACAATAGGCTGAAGTCCCAGTCTGAAACTTTGCACCAGAATCCATAGAGATAATGAATGACCAATTGAAACAATTTCCTCCCTACTTCAACAGCTTTGGCCTTTAACCCAGAAAGCCAAACAAGAAACACTTCTCTGCACGGGTTTGTTTTGCCTGCTACATCACATGTCAGAAAGTTTGCATTTTTGCAAGAGAGGATATTGATGTTTTGCAACAAAAAACACAACACTGGCAGTGCAGAAGAGCAGCAGTGTAGACTTGAGTTGTTCAACAGTATATTTTGACCAAACAGAGAGAATAATGGCTTTAATAATGGATGAAAGGGCACCTTCTTTCAGCCAAGGATGGATTCCCTCGGGGGGCTGACCACTTAAAATTTATGCACTTAAATGGGCACTTTAGTCAGTCTCGAGGAAAACGCCATCTGCGTATCCATTTTATTATACCGATGCTCTGTGTTTCTGAAAAGGAAATTATCAAAACATATAATCAGTCAAGTCCATTAACAGATGATACAGATATTTCTATGTTCAATACCTGATATCAAGTCACTCGAGTAGTGCATAACCCTGATATGTGTAATCTGAGTGCAATCTTGCACACGATAGTTGTGATGATCACCATCCAGCAAAAAGGAATGCGGATCAAGAACAGTTATGTGAGTTATGTGAATACAGTAAAGGGTTTTTTCCTGCACTTTGTGATAAAAGCAAACTCTTATGCTAATTCTGGATTGTTTGGGTCCATTTCCAAATCCAAAAAGCGCCTCATGTTTAATTCTGCTTTACTGTGAGAGGAAAATACCCACTAACTTTGTGGGTGGATGGAAGCACTTCTCACCTTTTCTATATGTAAAGACATGGAAATGTATCTCAGTTGAAGCTTTGAATGAATGAATGACTGCACTGCATGGCACAGCAGCTTGATGCAAGGACTTCTCACCTCTTCTACATGTAGACATGGAAATCCACTGAATAAATGCCAGGGCTGCATTGTACTGCAGCCATTTGATGGCTTTATTCTACTTGAAAACTATTGTTGTCCTTCCTAGCCCGAGCATCTCTCTTGTCTTTGTTCTTTGCACATTAAATGTTTAGTGTGATGAAAGAAGATAAAAGATTCAAAACAGAAAAACTGGTGCGTCTGTTCAAAGCAATATATTTTATGTTATCACTGTATAATATCAGATTTAATCCTTCTTATTTTGCATCTTCAGACTTCAGTTCTGAATTATTATTTCCATTCTGTGAGTCAAAGAATGACCAAGTTGAGTCATTGAACTTCTGAATGACAGAGAATGATAAAAGTCAATAAGTCAAAGGGGACCTTAATCTTTCTTAAGACCCATATGGTCACTAATTAAAACTGAAGACTTTAGCTTTTGTGTCACAGCTGCTTAAGATGTAAAAGTGCACAGATGTTCTTGCAATTACAGGGCCTGTCTGTTCATTCCTCCTGCTTTTCAGCCAGTTCAGGTGGTGACATTTGTGTGACACTCCCCCAACCCCCTTGATAATACACATGCACACACGGGAGTAGAAGCCAGTGAAAAGGCGCACCACAAAATATGTTTGAGTTTCTTTTATTTTCAATACAAACACATAAAAAACAGTACAAAAAAATCATTTTGAAAGACTTTTACAAAAGTTATTTTACAAAACTCCAGTGTGGATGACAGCAATAAATTATAGCTTTCAGATAATCGCACAGCTTAGGTGCGAACATAGATATGCTACAAACTATGTACATGTTTCAAAAAGCAGCTACCAGTCCTAAAAAACCCCAGAAAGGACAACACACATTGTGTGTTCGAGCTTTGATACAGCATCAAAGACTATAGGATAAAAACTAGGACAATGGGTATTGATTGTAAAACTGAATGAATGGAAATGAGGCACTGCCTGAGGACACGATCTGCTTTGAGGAACAGAAAATAAAATACAGAAAATAAGAACCACAAAAGCCACACGACTGAAGTACAAAGGCACACACACACACAAAAAAATCTTCACGTATAAAAACTCTTTCATTTACAATTGTACAGATCGTAGTTCTTTGAAATTACAGCTTAGCTTTTTCACTCCTGAGAGTATCAAGTCACAGACTCCGAGGCTGACAGTTAACTTGACAAAACACTCGAGGACTCCGACTCGGTTGACACAGATGAAATTGGCCCTCGCTTTTTTGTCATGAGAGTCACTTTCTGACTTGATCTGCTGCTCGCTGTCAGTGCACTCTTAGCTGATTTTTTAAACTTAACTCCCAAGAAAGCATAGAGGATGGGGTTTAGGCAGCAGTGAAAATAGGCTAGCGCCTCAGTGACAGAAATCCACTTGCCCAGCGCTTGCTGCAGTTCACATGAGGGGGAGAGCACACCCAGCATCACGAGGTTGTCCAAAAAGATGCCAACACAGTAGGGGAGCCAGCAACAAAAAAAGCAAAAGATAAGAATGATTGTGGTCTTCAATGCCTTTTTCTTCAGTGTCTGGCCCTTTGCGCCTTGTGCCAGCTTTGTTATGATAATGCAGTAGCAGATGAGGATAACCAAGCCTGGCAGAACGAAGCCCACCAGGATGTGCTGGAAGCGGAAAACAACTATCCATATGACTTCACTTTCCACTGGATACATGCGCTGGCAGATAGTCCTGGAGTCTGCCGTGTCCTTGCTTTGTTCTTTGAAGTTGATATTTGAAGAGCTCACGCTCTGCACTCTTGCAAAGACCATGTCAGGTATGGTCAGAATGGTTGCCGGCAGCCACACACCCATGTAGATCACTCTATTTGCAAGAAGCTTCCTCGTGGCTTGGCTGTTGGTAGCCCGTACAACTGCCAAGTATCTGTCCAGACTGATGAAGGCCAGAATCAGCACGCTACTGTACAGGTTGATGGTGTAGATCATGTGCACAGACACGCAGAGGAAACCTCCAAAGTACCAGTTTTTGGCTACATCCACAGCCCAAAAGGGCAGAGTGAGGACAAACAGGAGGTCAGCGACAGACAGATGGAGCCGGTACTTGTCCGTCATTGTTTTGACCTTTTTCTGGTAACCCATGACTAGTACAACTAATCCATTACCAACTATCCCAAGAATGGATATTATTCCGTACACTGAAGGTAGGAAGATTTTGTTGAAGTCATTGCTGAATGTCTGGCCACAGATCTCTGGTAAATTCAGGTCTGGAAAATCAAATCCAGACCCTTCTGATATGTTGTCAGAAGTGTTGCTGGTAAAAATATAGTCATAGTTGAACTGGAAAAGAGAAAAAAAGATTCAAAAGTTAGAAAACATAAGAGATCTAAGAGGATCATTTAATTACTTAAGAGCGGCAGATTACCTAAAAATGTATTATACATCTCCTATAAATACATTATAATATTTTATCATAACTTTTGTCTTAAGTTGGAAGTGACAATGAGAAAGTCCTCTTCTTCCTCTTCTTCTTCAAATTACTTTATATCTTCGAATTACTTTGTATGGAAGGAGACACTAAGTTTAAGACCAGTGAATTACTCGACTGCAAACACGTGGAAAACATCAACTTTATTCAAGCAAAAAAAGAAAGAAAAAAGTCACACATACAACAAGATAACCATCCCACACACAGGTTGGGGGAACAACAGAAAAACACTCACCTCCACGCTTTCATCCATGGTGATAACAATCCAACTTTGGGACTAATGAGTAAAGGTTGGCATGAGACGCACGATGATAAGTTGTTTGTTTCAGCGCCTGCCAATAAATACTATTCCGTGCCATTAACTCCTCCCCCGAAAGGGAGGGAGGAGCAGCAGCAGGATGCACGCAAAGTCTCCAAAAAGGTTCGCTATAAATCAAACTTCTGTACTTGTGGTAAGGGCGTTTGTGAAAGTATGTGTTCGAGAAACGTTTGGTTTTACCTGCTACATTTAAAAAAAAAAACGCAAGGAGCTGAAGTACGCGTCTGGAAACGGTGTATAAAACCAATTTGGCAACTGTGAAAAATGTGTAATTAATGAAATCTCGGATTAGGTTCAAGAATAAACATTTTTGTTGATGTTTTGTCTCTTTTTCATTAAATCTCGATAGATTTGTGTTTTTTAAATGTAAAAAGTTAAGAGCGCCGCAGTGAAATGTTGTGCTTACTCAATGACGTTTTGGAGAACATATAAATACCATCACACGCGATTACAGACACTAAAAGAGGAAAAGGGCTCCCTACAAAAGTCCCAACAGTTGAGTTATATGGAAATTAGGGCAATTTTAGAATTACACGGGCTTTTTCACGTTACACGTAATCTGGCTCACATTTAGCGCTTCACTCCTCAGGCTGCGTAAAGTGAGGTCTGACATTTAAGCTGGTCATTAAGCCCCCACACCCTCGCCGTCTTATATTTCTCCTAACAAATCACTTAATAACCGTTTCCGATGACAGATTTCATCAGCAGAGGACTGAGTTTCTCCTCACCTTTATACACAACCTGTCACTTTTCAAGCGCTGTTATGTCTGCGCTCTTAAGTGCTAAATGACCCCCAGCGGATCTAAAAAAGAACCACACACCCTATAACTTTTTTTTTTTTCCAAACGGCTTTCAAACGTCAGTGTGCAAAGCATTCATTCTCCCACGGCTCCACCAAACCACTCTGATTTCAGTTGGGTAATGACAGCGCGACCGGGCCACACAAAACTCCCCGCCCTCCTCTGAGACGGAACTGACGGTAGTTTGAAACTGAATATGCTCCATGTGGCACGCAAATACCACTTCTTGTCTTTGATATATGAGAGCAGTGATAGATTTTGTGAGTCCCATCTTCATCACTGATCTCCTCCTCATGATAAGGGCTGATCTTGGCTTTCTAGACGCATTCGTTTTGAATTATGGGAGGCACGTGTTTCCCCCCCTTGCCTATATCAACTCTGAGCACATTTATAAAGCGGTATACCAAAGTAGGCATGATTAAAGTTTAAAAGCTGAAAGCACTCTGTTAGAGACACATACCGTTTAAAAACATTAACAGCCTTGAAAAAGTCTCCACAGTTCACAATTTAATTAAATAAAATCGGCAGTGAGATCTAACAAAGGTTTAAGAGAACATCATGGTGCTCAAAATGAGGAGGTTTTTTTGGAAAATACCATAGTCATGCCTTACTCATAAAATTCCTGCTAATATAAGAAGATGGACCGAAACTGCCATTTATTTGTTTTGTGGCTGTGGCATTATGTTTCCTCTACAATAAAATGTCCAATGTAAAAACCGAAGGTGACCTAAGGAGAGTCAGACCTGCTTGTCACTCAAACTGATGTAACGAATTGATATTAGCCGTTCAGTCAAGGCGTGTGTATCTTTCTGTCCTTGATGTATTTGTAAAATCCCCGGCAGTGCGGCAGAGACAGAGATGTGCATTTTACGTTTTCACTTTCTGTAGTTGTGGCGTGTGCAGCTTGCTGTACGTGTAAAAGTAAAAATTAAACAACTGTAGTAAATAGCACAGATCAATATTCTCAGAGATATTAATCACACATCACTGGATGTGAATTAAACCGACTGAAACGGTTACGCGTTGAAACTCTGCTGTAGATTAATCCTGTTTGTTGTTCTCAGATCCCCATGCAGCTGGACTCCTGAGGGGAGGAAACAAGGGGAACCTGCAGCTCAGAGAAAGGCCACTGTATTGGTATGATGCTGTTATCAATGCCGTTCAGACGGAGACAGTTGTTCTGTTATCAGTCCACGAGCAGAATTGCTGGATTCCATTTCAGTGCTGAATAACACAAAGCATTTAATTTTCTACATTCCATAAATCATTTTGGCCACAGAGAGGAATTCTAACGACTCACTTTTTGAAGATATTTTCAGAACTATTTTTCTTTCTCAAGCTTTTGTAGGTTGAAAACCAAACATTTTGCTTATATTCCCAAGGCCTGTTTTCAATTCCAAGGTTTTGTGTTGTGGATTTAAAGGTTTTTGAAATTACACAGCTGAGAACATACAGCTGCAGCAGTCTAAACTATGCTTTTTGAGGGACACTTTGAAATAGGATTTAGCAGGCTATTGGATAAAGCATCAATCTATTATAATCTATTACGGGCTATTTTCAGTCAGGTCAGTGGAGGGAGCAAGTTGGCAAATCCGATTATTAATGAAACCAGCTGAAAGTGGAGCAAAAATTAAGAAATACTTGTGTTGTAGTAGCTCATACAGCATCTGATGTAAGTCTTGCCCATGCTGGTTTCAAATGTCACCCCACACTTGAAAGGTCTTTATAAATGGTACTCACTCTTATAGGCTTGGCCTTGTAGTCCAGAAAGTGCCTTATTATGTTCTAATAGGTGAAAAGCAGAAAACAACCCAGTAGTAGTTTTTGGTGCCTAAATATAATCAAATAATGAGTCTTAATCTTCTTTTTTGGTGCTGAAAAATTAAGCCAAAGCAGAAAAACAAAGAACTGCAGTTCCTCTAATGGCCATGTGAGGTTTTCTCCAACCACCCTATAGACGACTATGTTAAAATACCCAATTAGCAGCATTAAAGCCCAAGTTTACAGCCTAGTACCTTTTCAAAAACAACTATACAGTGGGTGGATTTCAAACTTGACATTGAAGTTAAAGACATAGTTGCTTTGATTGCAAAATGTCCTTACACAAGGAGTGTAGCAGATAGCTTTCTGTTTGCCCTCACTTCTGCTAATTTGACAAACTGAACTGTCCCACTTTATCATGTTTGTGGTCTTTGCATTTTTGTAGATTTATCTGACTAGTACAAACCAAATGCAATGGAGGCCAAGATGCTAAGAATGAGGCTTCAAAATGTGGAGCCTAAAAACAATGAGCAACACCACAGTCAAAATCCCTGTGTTTTATATCTGTTGTCTCAAATTGAAGTCTGGCATGTAAGTGTCATTAATTATGACACACCCACCCCTTCTCCACCCTCATGCAGAGTTTAGTTTTAAGCACTATACTGCTTGAAAGTGGCAATACCCAACCCGTTATTGTTGTGCAGCAAGGCAGAACAACCACCATCAAATTAGGTGATACCTGCCTATTGAGCCTGCTAGGTGGCTCAATAGGCAGGTACTAATGACATCTACAGGAGTTCTTTCAACTGATAACAACCATTCAATGATGAAACGGGTGATGAGTGCTGACTGGCATAAACCATTGTGGTGTGGTCATGAGGGAAGCCAGGTGACGTAGCTTCTCTCATAACTCAAATGCAAATCTTGCTGAAAAAGTGAGGCTTGCGGAAATGCATACATTTGTTTTTCTAATGACCAATGTGGGAAGTGTGACTCCTTGAATTCCAAAAATAAGTCACATTGTTTAGAAGGGAATAGAAAATGTTCCCTTGATCTGTGACCTCATTAAAAGGTTTACATCTCAGTTTCTACTTTCAAATCCTCTTAGCTCAATTAAACAGTGTGGCCCGGTCAAAATAAAAGATAAGTGTTAAATCAGAATGGCCACAAAGGCATGGCAATGTTTTAAATTAAGTTGCTAATTTAACGGCCCTTTTCTATAGGATTTGGTTGCCTTTTTGCTCATTTTCAGTCAAGTCCCTTTGACTGACCATTTTCAGAGGAATTTTTTTAGCCTAGCCACCCAACAGTGACCTATAAATCATTCACGCAAAAGAAAAAGAACCTAAATCAAGACATGAACCAGTGTTATTCCTACATGTAATCATCAACTTAACAAGAAGAAAAACAAAAAAACCCAAACATTATTGTATCTTCAGGCACTTCGTTGCTAGCAGCCTGTCACAAAACACATAATCTGTGCATATTTCTTTTGTATTATCTATGAAAATGCCAAAGATGACACAGTTTGACGTTAAAAAGTGTTTATGCAGCAGTAGGTGATTCCCGAAAATGCATTAACTTGGCAGTCCTTTACAAATAGAGGAAACTGAAAAAGCACTGTAGAAAATAAATGAAGAAGTCAAAGGCCTAAAAAATATCTCCAGCAGATAAACAGTATCTGGAGGTTGTGTTCTTAAGAAATATAAAGAAAATCCAGCAAGGACCTGACAAAGAACCTGAGAGATGCATGAGGTTACCACCTGGTGGCTGTGAAGAAGCCATTTTTAAGCAAGGGAAACAGGAAGAAAAGGGTCTCACCAAATGTTAATTTTCAAGCATGTTAATTAGTCCAAACTTTGGCTAATATCGAGTATTTGCACCTATTTCCCATTTACCTAGGAAAATATAAAGAAACAAGTGGTGGCTCAAAACATCTGCACAGGTCTGTGGAGCAGGCACCTATTTTCTATTAGCTTCCCAATTAATATGACCAATGTCACAGTTAATAACAGATGCGTCTTCTAGCTAAGCTGAGAAGGTAATGCGAGCTGATGCTGGTTTACCTTCTCGTCCGCATCCATCTTTTATATTCGGTACAGACATGCCGATGGACGACACAAAACTTTTTGCTTGTCTTCTTTGTTAGTTGGCATTTAGTTGGGTGCTTTTGGGTTTTTAATTAATTTTATTCATATCTATTTTATGAAATGTAAATAAGAAAATTAAATTCCTAGGCATTAACCATTCAGAGCAATCTATCCTGTTTTAGAGCTCACCCTTCTCATCGTTTTTAGAATGTGTGCACACAGTGCTTGCCATTTTTCTTTTTTTTTTTTTTTTTTTTTTTAGGATTTAAACAAAACAGATCTCACTACTCAAAATAAATAAGACCCTTTCTGGCTCCAGGAGGATATCTCCAGCCTCCCATGTCAGCATGAGGATTCAGATTGCTATCGGCTCAGAATACAAAAGATCTCTGAGCTACTTAGAATACAAATCACTACAAGTGTGAACAGCAGCAAAGGGGGCTCTTCAGTAAAGAATGGCTATTGAAATGAGGCAGAAGAATGCCAGTGAGATAAAGAAAAGAATGAGCGGTGCGATTCAGTCAACGCCAGCCCTCCAGTTCCAACTCATCCCGCCCCCCCTCGGCAAGTCGACATGTGATAATTTTTCATAATGATAGCGCTGCTCAAATATCTCCCGCACGTTTTTTAAAATCACCACATAGAAAATAACATCCACCCTTTGTTATTGAAGCTGACTTTGGGTGTTGCCCGTAAATATACCAAAGGTTTTGGTAACTCAAATACCTTTAATCTCTTGTCTGAGGAATTAAATGTGGTCTGTGTGTAGAGTCTCCCTGTACATGCAAAGAACTGTGTGTGCTTACAAATGTACTAGCAGGGTTTCACTGGCAGTTGAATTTGGTGCTTCAGAAACATTCTCAAGTTATTACAGTGCTTTTGCTGGATCAGATATTTTTACCCTGACCTTATCCACACTGTCAGAGCCATATGAATCATGTATAGTAAGTATTACATCTGTTTTGTGGAAAGCAGGTCATGGGGGGCTCTGTAATGTACAAGGACTGAAGCTTTGTGTTTTTAAATGACTTAATATCATCTGAATTCATTCCCTCATGTTTGCACATATTTCAATGCATTATGTACCCTGGAATGCAAAACGTCTTTATCTGTCTATCAGTCAGTGCTCTGTAAGGGTACGCTTTGTTTTCTTAATCGTGAAGGTTTGTACAAGGGACAAGGTTGCTTGTGGGGGTTGGGTGGTTGGAGGCTCTCGTCCAACGCCAGAGACTCATCCTTCTTTCTCTCTGCGCCTTTGTTTGGGTTTTGTCTTGTGTCGAGACAAGACGCATCAAGCCTCAGTGTGTAAAACATGACAGCGGGGAACTGATACTCTTAAAACTTATCTCATGACTTTAATTATAAAAGCGGGTATTTTACAGAAAACGACCATAACCCCACTCCTTTTTTTCTCCGTTATTTGAATGGTACGCAGTGGCTGTCATTGTCAGAGGAATATAGTTTGGTTGGCACAAAGACTTATTAATGATTATATTTCCTCAAAAATGTTGTAAAAGTATCCGGCTTGCTTGGTATCTGTGTTTGTATTTGAGGAAAGGGATCGAGTTTGAACAATAGAGCCACTTTAAAGACAAAGCTTGCTCCTTATCTTTGGAAAGCACCCTCTTAAACTTCCTACTTAGCTGTTGGGTTGCATGTGTTGCCGACCCTTTTAAAGAACTCAACTCAGTCAAGGTCACGATAACTTGATGAAATCAGTGTTAAATGCAAGGCTGTGCAAGGAGTCTTTACACTGCAAATTCATGTCCATGTTGATTAATTGGAAGAAAGCGTGAGTTTGATAATCTGGAGAGAAATTAACTTCTAATCTGCGGTCTTTTGACTTCTGTCTTTTTCATCGCTTTGTGCCCCCAAATCTTACCTGCACAATGATGTATTTGAGTGTCTGTGTGCAATTAGAGAAAGAGTTTGCAACATTTAGCCCAGTGGGTTTGAAACGAACCTTTAAGTATCCGGTTCTGAGGGGTTAAAGTGAGTTTAAAATATGTTAATCATTCTGACTGCAGCGATGAAGTCAATTTGGGGTCACAGTAGGACAGCAACACACACGCGTTATGCCTTCAACATGAGGCCCAAGTGATTTATTTTCGTATTTCCTACATGATACTAACAAGCTTACTCCTCAGCCACTGGTCTGACAACTGGAAGCAGGCAATTTTTACTCCAGCACATTTTCACGCTGATTACCCCGAATCCTGCTGCTGCCTGTCCTGACATGGAGTCCCTGCAGAATTAGACACAAGGGCATGAACCAATAAAAAGTGAAATGGTTGACACTGCCCTCAAGCAGTTAGGAGAAATTTATCCACACATGGCGCAGATCCAAGGCAAGTTACAGCCGCTTGAGAAATGCAGCCAGTTTTTACATAGGAAGGGTGTTTTCTATGAGTCCATGATAAATGCAACCAGGGTTCCTTTTCCTTTTTCAGCAACGTCTCCACTGTGGTTTTGCCTTGCAACAGTGTTAAAATACTATCAAAACAGACTCCAGTGCCTAGTGGAGTTTATCAGTCATGAGTGGAAGTACGTTATGGAAAAAAAACCAAAAAACAAGCACACATTTGCTTGTGTGGATGATTAAACCGGGTTCATTTGCACGGCAGTTTAGATGTTCAATCTTTTCTTTTCAAGTTTTCTCAAAGAAACAAGGTTATATAGCTTCCACTGCCTCTGCACATCAGAGACCTGCCGTAGAAGGAATGTAAATCATTTTCTGAAAGAGTTCCCTGAGTTACTTTTTTTTTTTACAGACACTGAGGGAGATCCCTCTCATGCATTTGTATACGACAGAAGATCACAGCGAGTGTTCTTTCAGGGTCCCCGCAGGTGAAGGTCCTCCATCTGGCCCGTGTGGATGTGGAAGAGGGAGGGGGGGGCTCAAATGTGAACAGAGGCTCAGCTCAGCGCTGATCACCTCAGATAGCAGAAACAATAGACCAGATGACAGTAGATAAGCTTTCCAGGGTCGAGTAACCACAGAAGGGAAAGAGGGAATAAACCTGATGCCATGCCAGACTGTCTTTTCAACCGCTGCTCCTAACTTCAAAAGTTTTGCAGGATTTTTTTTAGCAGCAGTTTTTCTCAGAAAAAACTCACCAGTACACAAATGCATTTTTAAACTGTTGCAATTTATTTCAATTTGCAACTAATTAGGCCACACAACATAACAAATTTTCTAATTTATAGTTTTAAACCAAATTTGTAGCTGTAAAAAAACAAACAAATACTTGATGGCATATTTTTCTGGGAATTGCTGGCTTTTAGTCAACATGCTGAAATATTTAAAAAAAAAACTGGAGCACAAAAAGTGCATTTGCAAAATGAAACGTAAGTGATGTTATTTTATTTTGCCGGTCAGCACCAGACCAAACATAGCAAGGTATAAGCATTACCAAGCGTCAGATTATTCTGCAAAAACATAGCATTTTAAGCTTTCCACAGAGGGAGTGTGCGTGTGTTTGTAAAACCTATTGTATTGCCTTGGGCAGTTTGCTTTTAGTGCTGATTTATAGCTCCACTCAGCACAAGGAGACGGGCTTCATTCATTATTTAAACCCACTGATGGAAAACTGACAAGGTGGATTTGTGTATCGATGGACAGAGGTTCCTGTGATGAGTGACATTACTCTCCGATCCAGAGTGAGTGTCCAGCACCAGACCAGAACAAAGCACCACAGGAGGAATATATATATATATCAGCCTCGGCCAGAGGGAAGCTTCACCGCCCACGTGGTGCCGCCCTGTCTTAAAAATGACACTGTCTACACTAACTGCCTGAAGCGAACACAAAGCAAATAATTGTTTTATGTTCTTTTTCCTAACGTCTCCAGGAAAGGGCAGCGGGTTGTAAAACAACAAAAATTTTGTTTTTCTGCTATGGTTCTCACTTTATGAGTCACATGAGTTAATCATCGTCTACCGGTTACACTGGAGCCTCATGTGAAGCAATTCCAACCATGTGCCAATTTTCTATTTCACCTGGAATAAACACAGGTGAACTTGCTGAGTGTTTTCTTCGCTCTGGCAATGTCAAAGCTTTTTCGTCTGATACTGAAGATATGGAAACAAAGGAAGCACTTATACTGAAATGTGCATTATTTAAGAAAGAAGCATCCTAATGCTATTGGAGGGAGTCACGACACTGTTTCTACTCATGTTTGTATCAAGGCAGACCAGGTGCGCCCCTTGTGAATAAAAAATAGCAGGATTTAGAGCTAAACAAACCGACCGTCAGTACTCCCTCGGCCTTATGATAGAGTTTCCCCCTCAAACCGACTCTTTGGTTGATTCCTGAAGGTGCTCGCTTGGGAGTCAAGGCCCTTTGTACTCAGCTGCCTTTGGGTTTATTTTCTCAGCACAATTGAATTCTTTTCTTTTCTAAAAACTGCAAAGACCATAGATCCCGCCGCTGATACTGGGCCTTCCCTACCCCCTAGTGCCCCAAATCTGTGAGGATTATTGTGTTTTTGTGTAAACAAAAGTAAGGAGTAAATAATACATGTGGGTTTGCTGTGCCTAGCTCAGCATCCGTTCTTCGGATTTTGATTATTTAGCTGGAGCATGCTTCAGACTTGTTTATGACAGGATATAGGATGGGCACTGGTCACTCTATCAGCATACCAATAGCACGGCATTCCCACAGGAAGGGAATTGATCAGGATACGACAGATGCTGTTTGTTTTAGCGCTTGTTCTCTTTGTTCTTCTGAAAATTATAATCCGGTATCCCCTCAGCATTTGAGGGTCCATTTGCTCAAAGTACATTCCCTTCTGACAAACCGTGAATTATTAGCGGCAGGTCAACAGCGCACATGAGTTTGAAGAGCAGGGTGTGATAAAATGTTGCTTTTCTGGACACAGACAGAGGTTTTTCAGGCCCGAGGTGGAAGCAAGTTCCTCTGAACTCATATTGTTTAGACTGATTATTATCTGTCAAGCAGCGAGACACTTAGATATTTGCTTTGAGCTGTGGTGGCCAGAAAGGACTGGCCCTAGGCAGGTGGCAGAATGTGTCATTATCAGGAGTGTCAACAAAGCTTCTGGGTTATCATCAATAACATCTGTATGACAGTAAGAGCAGGATGTGTGTTTCGGCTGGTATCATCTCTTGCTGTGATTCACTGTTTACTTTGGTCTTGTATCTTAGATAAACCTTGTGTGTTTTGAAGTGTTTATTGGACACCACTGGCAACCTTCACACTCGACCATGTGCTAGTCTATTAGATTAGACTGCTAAAGAACCTTTTAGTGGCTCATCTTTCAGTCAAACTGTATGGAAAGTACTGACAATTTTTTTGTTTTGTTTTCTTCTAGCGCTTGTTTTATTTTCTGTTTGTTTTAGACACGTTGCAGCTGCAAATCACATCAGTTCCTGTGTATCACAGGGGTTTTCCTGACGTGTATCACACAGTAAAGGCTTTTACAAGCGGTAGAAACGAGAGTAGTAGCACAGTGATTTTCAGAAATGAAACGCATACAAACAGCCAGCAGTAAAATGAAAAATATGCTCAGCTACGATAATGTCTCATACATTTCTAAGGAACTACATCATTTCCATTTACTGATGTTTTGCTGTATACGTATACATCACTACAAAGAGAGGGGGAATTTTTGTGCTTTGTAGTCACCACATTTCTTTACTTTTAGGATTTGAAATTCTGTTATGCAAACAGAACTGTAGTCAAGGCTGGCAAGCGTATCTGTACCTGTAGTACTCATGAGTTATAGATAATCGTACTGAAACACCAACACGTATTGTACACTGTCCCTATAGCATTAAAGCATTAAATTGCTCATTTTACAGTCACATAAACACATAATGCCTGCACAAACTCTGCAAACCTTCCCATATTTACAGCATTTGTTAATTTGGCACACTGTTATAACCAGTGTATTAATATCAAATAATAAGTGTTTAAGTGAATTATTTGAATTCTTCTTCCAACAGTGTAAACAACACATCTTATCTATTTTATGCAAAAAATATATAAATAAATAAAAAAGAACAAAAAACCATCTCTCTGTGTGGCGGGCACTTTCTTTTTGCTCCTCAGTGCTGATAAGGACTCCGATTTGGATTTCAAAGCCATGATTCACCGCTGTGTGTAGGTGGGGAAGACGTGAGACAAGTAACCCAGCCGGCACCAGAAATATTATTATGTGTAAACAGAAGAATCTCAGGTAAGGCTTGGGCACGTTCATTGCATGCGAAACATTGAATATTTAATGACTGCCAATTGAAAAAAATCAAATAATTTCTGTGTTTGTCTCCAAGCTCAGACACGGTGTGGTGAAATAGCTTGCAGCAGGAATTCTCTTATTGTTCCACTCTGTGAATCAACAATTCATTTCCAGCTGATTTGTACAAAAGGTGATTGTTAGCAGCAGGTCCAGCCTGTCCACTTACAGTTTCCTGAGTGAACCCTCTGGACAGCCATTGCTCAATCACGGTTCACCTCTCTGGCAGAGGGCATGGACGTCGGCTTTCACCCTCACTTTAAATCAAATCAATGCGTGATCCATCATGGGCCTCTTTCCTTCAGGGCAGCTTTGGATCTGTAAGAACTACTCTCTGTGGTATCAACAAGCTGCTTATGTCTTAGGCTGATGCATGTGTGTGTGTGTGTGTGTGTGTGTACACAGCAAAATAGAATTAATGAGGGCCCCTCTCCCTCTAGGGAGCCTTCCATCTGGTTCTATATGTTATCTGACAAAATTAGGTGACTTTGACACATATATTAGCAGATGTTGAGACAGCGTGCTGGAAAAAAGAAGGTGCTTTTGAGTATAGCTGTGAGGTTTCACACTGAGGAGTTACTTCTAAACCAGAGATGAGTATATCATTTATTTGAAATACGCCTCATGTATATGACTCTGGGTTTTCTGCTTAAATTTATTGGGAAAAAAAACAAAAAACAAAACTGCAGAAGTGACGTTTCAATTTCACCCAAGTCTGAAGCATTTGATGTGGATAAACAAAAACATCACTTCCCTTTTCTTTAAAAAAAAGACTTTTCCATGTCCAATTTCGGAAAATGTCACAAGATAAGATTACACGTGACAGTCATTACAAAAAAAAAAAAGAAAGACGTCCTATCAAGAACCATAAAGATAATGCATTTTGGAATTTTAAACCTACCACACAAGACATGGAAATTTTAAAGAAACACATTTTGTTTAAACAATTTATAGGTTTACACATGAGAGTGACACAAAACTCATTTGATAAAGCTGATGATATACCATCAAATTTTGGGAGTGCAATATCCTTCCATTTCTCACCTTAAAGGATGTTTTATGTTGTCTGGTTAAAGGAGATAGAAAGAGAGGGCACATTTATTTGGGACTTCTGCTTTTGACTAGCAGCACAACTCACACGACTGACAATCACCCAGTCACAAAGCAGACAGAAATATTTTCTGTCTGCTTTCACATACGCAAGTGGTTAAAATAGATATTGTTTTTTGTGGCAACCATGTGTCAAACGGGTACATATGACAGCGTGACGACAATGGGACTTTTTAAATAATATTTTCTTGCTTTGTGGACCAAACCCTAAAAGCCAGAATCACGTTTTTCTGAAGTGCTTCCTTCCATGGCGATGGCATAAAAGTGTAATAAAGTTTGGCTTTTAATAAACAAGACAGTGAGTTTTATGTCCTGTGGCTCAAGATAAAAGTATTACATTAAAATGACGCAAAACAAACACACTAACAGAAGCGATTACAGAGTAAAAGACAAATACAAAAGCAGGTGGGGGGACAGGGAGCTGCTCTTTTATACCAAAATGCCAAGAAATGGGGTTAAACCACCGACATGACAGCTTTAAATTTGTTCGCAGAGCAAAAGCAAAATCTTGACAAATCCCTGAAGCGTTAAGTATTGGTGCACGCATTTTAAATATACAGCTGGAAGTAAGAACTGAATGCAATCCACGTGAAAAGGATTGCTCTTAGTGACCTATAGAGAATAATCACCTCAATCTTCAGCCCCCCTCAGCTAACTGACCTTTATAACGAGCTGCCTGCCCCACAGTTGTTTCACTCTAACGGTGTTTGATGTGTCAGTGATTCAGCTTTAATGGTAGTGGTAGGTTTTTATTTATTCTAATCACTGGACAGAGCCTGGCTAGACTTTTCCCACTGCCTCCAGTAGTCAGGCTAACCTAAGCTAATTGCCCTTTAGGTGCAACTATGTAATTAACCCAGCAAACATTTTCAGGTTGAATAACCGTCAGCTGCCTGAAAAAGCTGCCTGAAAGATAGTAAGTTGTGCCGACATCGGACATGTGTTAACTGACGCCGCTGAGTTCTCTGACAACACAATAAAGCGCTCACATCACAGGTTTCATGCAGCAAATGACACAGAGTTTACACTTAGACTGACACGACTTCAAAGTGTTGTTGATATTAAGAAAACCAGACTGATATTACTCTGATCTATGAATTCGGAGTGGGTGTTGTGTGGATGTCTATTTACGGCTGTTTGGTAACCAAATGACTTCTTCATTTCTTGCAGTAATTGTATCAGTAGTTCCGTCTTTACTGCTATCATATGTGGACACAACCTTAACATTCGTCTGTCCGTCCTGTCGTTCTACCGTGGCAAGTTTTGACATCACTGTTTCAGACGTTTTGCAAAGAAGGCACTGACACAAGAGTGTTAGTGATTCATTTATTAATGTATTAGTTTATATTTTTGCAGAAAGAATATGTATTTACCCATGTGTCAACCCAACCATCCATTTAGTTCCTTAATCGCTTATCAAGTTCATGGTGGAAGTAGTGATGGAGCTCGTTCTAGCTGTCATTGTGTGGGTCACCGGCTGTCGCAGGGCCAACCTAGACTGACAGACAGACCATCACACTCATAAATCATATCCACCCCAGTTAACCTAACATGCATGTTTGTGGACAGACCCAGCCTGTCCACAGACATGCATGACCAAGGAAGGACGCTATAACCCATGTAAAGGGAGAAGATGCAAACACCACACAGAAGGTTTGAACCCTCTTTTTGTGGAGTTAGGGTGTCCCCAATATATAACGCTGATATATTTGCTATTTCACTGTTATTAAGCTGGTGTTTTGGTTACATCTGAGCTGGCTATAAAGATTATTAGCTGGCTTTATTCAGGTCAGCATTGGAATTTAATCCAACGTTATCATGTAACCCATTGATCTCTTAAAGGGCCTTATGTTGTGTTATAATCCCTGCCTCTGATGGTGTGAAATGCAAAGGTAAACAGACTTTCTCTTGCACCTGTATGTTGATCTTACTCACCTTTCCCTTCTTCAGACTTATCATTAGTCTTACTCACCATGTATGAGGCCTCCAACAGCGCTCCAGTAATGGTGACTCATGCAACACCTACTGTTTTTTTTATTTTTATTTTTTTACCTTTTTTCCCTTCCTGGCATGCCGAGCACACCAACTTTTTCTTATTTCTCATTCCCCATGATTCATAACATTTACTGCGTTTTAAAGCCCAGTGGCAAGCTGCCATCATAATACACTAAGAAAGATCTTCTTCTTTTTTTTTTTTTTCCATCATCAGGCTTCTAAATCCTCTGCAGGGCTTTTCTATTTCTCCTACACAGATAATGATAGTACATCAGCTTTGTAACACTTCAGGCAACAAGATGTCATAAATCAAGTTTTTTAAAGAATCTATTTTATGTTTGCTTATGTAATGCATAATTCTCACGGCTCCTCTGATCCATCTTCGACTTGTCTCTCTTCTGTCCTGTGAAATTGTATATCTAACCCAAACTCATCCACAGAGGAAACTTATCGAACTGATGTGTGGTGAGAAAGTCAGTATCGCAGTTTACTCATGTTGCTTTTTCTTCTGCAACAGATTATCTTGAAGCTTCAAGCAAACGTCTGGATAAAATGTTTTTGCCAGCCAGCAGCTTAGCTTGCAAAAGAATTTGAAGCCAGTTTTCTCAGCAACATTTATTATTTGTGGCCAGTGCATGGCCATTTTTCACTGCCTTGATAATTAAATGATAGCTACAGATGCACAGCTTATCTCTTTTGCTGCTTTTTCTTTTTCTTTTTTTTTCAGAGCACCTTGTGTGTAAGTGAACCCTTTAACTTTCAGTGTTCTGTGGAGCGAGTGGGAGGAAGCAAGGCAGGGCTCCATAGGGAGAGAAAGAGAAATAAACAGAAAGAGGACCAAGCGAAACAAAAACAAGTTGCTTATGTGAGACATGCAGAGAAACAGGGTGAACTCTTAGTGAACCTGTTTGTCTTGCTATTGTTTGTCTGCCCAATGTATCACACGTACACACATAAAACCACTCCACTGTGCCCTCACTTCCTCTCTCTCACACTGACAGTTCTCCTGATAGATGCCACATATGTCCACAGAGAGATCAATAACCTCCGCGCACCTCCCACCCCTACACCGCCACAGATCACGAGACACTGCAGTAGCCCCAGTCTGCTAGAGTCGCACTTCCCTCATCTCAGATTGCGTGAGAGGTTTGAAAATATGAGTGAGTCTTGTTTTCGCCTCTTCGCTCGGCTATTCTGGCGTCAGACTGTGTCAAAACACCAGCTCCGTCTTGTTGACACGGGTGCGGAGCATTGTGCCATGAATTTTTACGCAATAAACGGTTTTATATCTTAGTCAGAGAAAAGTCAAACTTTTGGATGTGTTGCTCAAAAACAACAACAAAAAAAACCCCCCCGCCACAGGTGATTAAGTCATCAGCACTAAAGCAACTGAGCTGCTGCTTTGGAAACAGGCAGAGCAGCCTCCTCAGATGAACTCTGGCTTCTGGTTGTAGAGCCTGTTGGCTGTTTGACAGCAAGAGGCAGTGAATGAATTCTTAACAGCAGAAAAGGCTTGCTCATTAGTGGACTCCACTGATCTGGTCATTGTGTTGCTGCTGCTGGGGGCAGATGGCCGATCCTTCTGTAGTAATGGGGCAGTGTGTGTGTGTGTGTGTTAGTATTTATGTTTCTTTGTGTGCCTGTCTATGAACGTGCCCTTGGGCGTGTCGTGTCTGTGTGTATATGGTGTTTTCATGTTTCTATGGGTGTATGTTAGTATGTAGAACACGTCTCAATTCATTCTTGCTATTTCTGGGTGGGTAATTGCATTTCACAGCAAAAATGAAACCAGTGAAGAGGGCTCCTTCTACCAGTTCATGTACAAATTAACTTATCTGAGAAAATTAAAAGTAATTTTCTAGATTCTCATGCAGCCTTTTGCTGAAATCTATCGAGGCTGTTATACCATTTTCTTATAAATTTCTCAAATGAGGGGAAGTGTACGAGAAAAAGCTTTCTTGTTTTGAGAAAAATACATCTTAAATACTGAATATGAGAACAAACGGCACTGTTATATTGCTCAGCGTGGGCAGGCAGGCGCAAGCAGCATAAATGTAAATGGCACCACATCTCACTCTGAATGTGAATACCCTACGACCATTGAGCCTGGTGTGTGCTTTGTTGCTGCTGACAATACAGACCTGACAGCACATCTGGCAGCAGAGCCATAGTGTTTGTCTCCTCCACCGGGATATGCTCTCCGCACCATTAGACGCTCGCAAGGCAGGAAAAGACCAGCTACATGTGCTCTACTACTGTCACTCATTCACGATGCATTCACTTAACACACTCGTCCCATGCTCACACTAGAGCTGTGCCCATCCTTCTGCATTCATGTATGCAGAGTTAGCATTTCATTCTCGCAGCTGATAGTCGTGAAAATGTTAAAACCACAGAAATTCCAACTCTGCCTCCTGAAGCAGCTGCATGTTCCACCTGTTCTTCAAGAGCACTTCTATTTTAGTTCAGTTTTATTTAGACCAAAAACCCTGAGATCAGAGATCAAATTGTGCATGCGTACAGAAGCTCGAGGTGAGGCAGTCACGTGAAACAGTTATCGCCTAAACGGAAACTGTAATTAGATAATCACAACCCCAGAGAGCGGAGAAGAGGGATATGCAGCCCAAATTCAACAACAACAACAACAAAATGCCTTTTTTTACCATCCAGACTGCAACCAACTCTAATGTCTCCCTGCCTCACTTCAGATACTTTCATTAGTGTCCTTCCAGTACACCACATTCAATAATACTGAACAGAGTCACGTTGTCTCGAATCAAACATGCTGTGCATTTGGCTAGCTGGTGCATTTGCAAACATTTACTATATGTCGAATAAATTTGAATGCACTTTCAGTAAGATGCATAACCCTCAAACTAAGTTAAAACACCTTTAATGAACAGATTAGTGTTAAAAGCAATACATTTATATAGTTCTGCACAGACACGCTGCTATTGATCACATTCTATAAGCTGGTTTGTGGCGTTAACTGTTCCACTTTTTTCCAAAACACAGTTGACAATAGAGACTTTTGAAGCTTTAAAAGTAATAGCAATACATTTTGGGGCCTTTGGGTTAATTGAGACCCCTAAATTAGAATTAGGCTGCTGTGTCAAATTTTGTGTTAAGGACCCTTCAAACAAACAAAGAAAACTGACCCCGCGGTGAAAGATGGAAAGGAGAGCTCTTCCCAGTGTTTGTTCAGGGAATTCCAACTAATCAAAGCCCTAACAAGCACAGAGCCACGAAGACCTCAGAGTATGCAGTTAAAGTGACCCGCACCTAATGGCTGAAAGGGGAAAGCCTTTGTAAATGACTTTGTTTGGTGCTGAGTATTTCACACAATAATTGCAACAAAGCTATTTCCAAATCTTTACTTGGCTTAGAGCTAAAGTCTAGATGATTAGGATTCAATCCACAGACTTATCGAGTACACTTATTCCTCTGTAATTTTGAGGTGATGCATAACACCTTGTGGCAGTTGCACTGGGAAAATACAAAGCAATTTGGAAAGGTGATACGAACAACAGCTCCGCAGCTACAGCCCTATTTAAATTATTAAGGCGTCGCGAGGTTGATATCCCACATTATTACTGAAATAGCTGCAAAAATGCAATTATATCAGCTATGAAACATCGGGAAATGTGTTTTTATGGTTGCAACCTCCTAACCTTTGCAGCAGTTTTACTCTCCCAGCGCACAGATTTTATCGCATAAAACGTAACACGGTGCTGCCACTATACTCTCCAAAGCGGCAGAATTTATTGCCCAGTAAATTTTGTTATATGCTTCGCCCCCAGAAGCTTCCTGGTTTCAACGTGTGACATTAGCAACATGAGTGAGTGCTGGTGTGACCCCTGTCAGGCTATTATATCTCTTATTGGTTAACTAAGACAGATCACGGCCACAGACGCCTGTTTGGACCACAAGTGATAAAATTATAGGCCTTTAAAGGTGGCTGCCTCACTTTTCCCTCAAAGGGTCATGCTCAAAGACACACACATAGAGCAGCTGGAGAGAAATGTCACAATTTCAGTGAGTTTTGTTTGTTAATTCATCCATGTTCTTCTCTTTTTCTATAAATAGAGCATAAACAGCTCTAAAGACATAAAGTCGACAGACCGCCCTGGGTGGTACTTTACAGCCAAACATTATGTTGTAAAAGAGAATCCTGCCTGAGCAGTTAGTGACCTCTGTGCACCTACTTTCCCCTGCTGCAACAGAGCCTTATTACAAATAGAAAGCCCAAAAGTTGTTAGGTGTTTTCCTCATCACACGCAGAGTGAATTAAGAGCAGCCAGGGCCATCAAAACAAAATCCACCAGATGGTGCTCACTACTTCCTCATTTGACTTTTTCCTCAATTTTCATCTAATCCTTTATGAATTTTAATGCAAACATCAGGCTCACCTTCCAATCCCCATCCGTGCGCACTCACACTCGAGTCGGAGACGACTGTGATTGTCAGTGTTCTTTTCTTATGGGTGTACATGTCTGCTTTAATGACTTATTGATGGACGACTGCCTTTCATCTGAGCGGGGCTTTCTTGCCCACTTGAGTGTCCAGCCGTTCCCATGTCTAAGGTTTCGCTTCGGACTTTCTCCTTTTTGATCATCCCCCAGTCTTTTTCAATCTATTTCAAGTCAAATAGGCCCACATACCAGCTCCCTGCTGCAGTGCCTCTTTGAATTCTCCATGAGGATAAATGTGTTGAAAAGAAAGGGGCTAGAGGAGGCCTGACAAGCTTGTGTTACCGCAGAGAGATTTACATGGGGCCATAAAAGCCAGGGTGAAAGGAGAGGAGATACAGCCCATATTAAAGGGTCAGCGTGTGGGGACTGAGAGGTAAACTGACCCAGCAAAGATGAAGGCCGGACAGCCTACACATACCACCTGCAGACACTCCCGTTCCCACCCTGCCCTCTGGTCAGTGACTTTTTGGCTTTGGACAAATTACCCCCACCCAACTATCCTCCTCCTCTCAGTCACTGAGCTGTCTACTGTTTCCTTTAGAAGAGTATTCAGCCTTTATCTTATTTTTTTGTTATGTTTTTCATTGTTTCTGGACCATAAATCACTAAGAGAAATGGTACCAGCTCTACCAGTGCTGCTTAGCTTGTGCCTTGAAGCCATGTCAAGGCTGAGCAGTCCTCTGACATCCAGTATCCCCTTGTGGGCCAGTGTGGAAGAATCTCAGAGTACCATGCTTCCAGAAGAAAGGAAAGAAACCTTGTAATATCGTGAGCAGGAGCTGGGGTGTCATGCGAGGTGGAAAAAAAGGCATTTAGCTCTGAGATGTTTATGAAAGGCCTTGGGAGGGGAATCCATCATTGCAGAGAGAACAGTTTCTATCCAGCACAAGAAAGGGACTGACATCTCCCATCATGCACAGTTCTTCTTAGATTTTGGTGCGTCAAATTCGTTGTCCACTGCACAAGCCAATGTTCATTCGGGCAGAAAACTACACCAGTTTGTTTTGCTTCACGTTGCTAAGCAAAATGATTTCAATATAGAATTGCGTGTGACACAGTCTGGTGAACAAACCACTTCCTCAAATGAGGAGAACACACTGTACTCTGCATATCACTTGTTGTTCTCAATGAGGGAGGCTATTTTTGACTTACTACGTCTTTGTGGTGTTTATGGGGGCACATTTTGAACTTTTTTTCCCCTCCAAACATTTTACTCGTGCATAATTTTACATAAATTAAATAATTTAAACGGAATAATTAATCAATGCCTTTGAAGGGACAAGCCAATGAGTATACAAGTATAAGAACAGTACAGTGCACACAAGTCATGAAAAAACACTGCAGAAGAAAAAAATCCAATAAATTAATGTTCACAAAACTAACAATTGGGCTCTAAGTTCTGGGGTTTCTAATTAATTTTCTAATTAATTTTCTAATTGGCCATCAGCCTTTGAGTTCAAATATGAACTCTGTGGAAACATTGCATGTTAGTGGCTGTTGCTTTCCTTCACTGAGGCAAGAATTGAGCAGTAATGAGATCAAGCGCTAATGAACAGGAATCCTAAAGAGGCAGCACAGCTGGGTGCAAGGGCCATCTAGTGGAAACATGTATGCCATTACACAGATGGATTGTCCCACAGATTACTGATCACAGTCAAAGCGTTTCAAATTTATATGCACAGATCCACGTGGATAGCATTCAAATGTAGTCATTTATTATGGCACGCCATTTGTAAAGCAGTTATTGTGATCATCTGTCACTATCCCCGAGGATTGTGATAGAGTCCACTGTTTTCTGTTGGGTTCAATAATTTCCACTCCTTGGTAGGAATGCGACTCCAGAACTAGGAGACAGAAATGATGTCAGACTGTTAGTAATAAAATTTGGGAAACTAGTGCAAGCAAGTAAATGAGGAAATCTGGCTGTTCTTGGATGAATCAGTTTGACTGTAACGCACAGTTGGACAAGGGATCGCAGTCTAAAACACACAATCACACTGCAGTTAAGGATATGTGCCACTTTTAGGAGCTGTGATTCTTTTTAGAAAGGCTAAAACATCTAAAGACCTAAAAACACCTCGGTGATGTGCTGTGCAGGCTGCATGGAGAATTGTATCCGATGGGGAAACTGCCTTTCAATAATACAAAAGTGTTCATTGTTTGGACTGCTTGTGGATGGAGGTATTTTAAAATGAAATGAATTCACTATAAATGATGCAGTGAAGTTCAGTTTTAAAAAAGATTCAGCAGATGAGTCACTCATCCAAGACACAGTGTATTTTAATTTTCCATCATTTCACTTTGAGAAGCATTTTTCACCTTTATTTCCAGCTCAGGTTAAGAAGCTCTATTGCCAATTCCTAGTTTATGCAGTTATAGTGAAATACTGTTTCTTCAATGTCAGGCTATACAAAAACGCAGCAAGCATATTCTAACGGTTTCCTCCAAATTATTCACAAAATAGACTCTACTATGAAAATTGTTGACTGTGTGTTCTGTGAATTCTCCAACCTTACTGGGATGCTGGTTCTGCAAAGACAAGTAACTGTTGAATTATTCAGGAACACCACAAATTAAATTTCATTTACCTCTATTGCCGTAGGGTAAAAGCTAATCTCAGAGAGTAATATCTTAGAACCTGAGTAGAATCATATTCATAGCTGGATAGCAGGAGGGAAAGTTCATATATTTTTTTATTTTAATATGGCTGAAATTAGCCTTTAGCATAAAAGATCAGAGTACAAGTGGGTTTTAACAAGAGATGATCTCAGGCTCGATGCTACCTGCATCAAAATATTCTTCTCTGCGAGCTACAGCTCTCTCCTGCGGTCTACAGCTGGTTTATGAGAATGACAATGAGTTCATTTTTGCATTATTAGGAAATCATTTTAATTCATTGCTTTTCTGAAAAATTAATGTTTTTTATCATGAAGTTGTGTTGATAGAAATTCATGAAGAACGAACACAGCGCTAAATGAAACTCACTTGTTTAAAAACAGAAGTGATTCATGGAGGAAACCTGTGAGCGCCAATGTCGGAGCGCTAACCCCAAATGCTGAAGAATTCAGCATATAAATCTGAGCTCAGGGAACATATTGCCCTCCTGTGATTACCATTAGCTTAAATTGCCAGTGGTAGATGCTCTACATCTCCTAGCAACACTGGCTGCAAGTTTTTACATAGCAAAGTCGTTTTGGAAAGCAGATAACATCACAGATAATAGCTGCTTTATCACCTGGGATGGACTTTGATTTGCATAGCATTTTATCTAGTCTGACTGACCAGTCAAGTCACTTTACCGCTACAAGCCTTTTTCACACATACTCATACAGCACTTAAGCACTTTATCTAACTTGCATGAACACTGATCTCCATTTTTGAATTATCAATGAAGCTACATCGCATGTCTCTGAGCTGTGTGAAGAAGCCAGAGCCCCCAGTGGAAACCTCTGCAGGCTCATGAAGAACATGCAAAGTCCACGCAGAACGGGTGATTTGAAGCAAGACCCCTTCGAGCTGTTAGCTGTAACCAACTTTCTCAAGTCCACAATGCACTGTATTATCAAACTCTTTCTTTTGCCATTGACTGTTGCAAAATAACAGCATATTGTTGAAGTGTGAATTTCTGATTTAGTTCTCGTTTCGCCTTTGAATTGTTTCACTCGGCAGGATTAGTTCATCAAACTGTACAGTGTGTTTAGTGAATGTGCAGTGAATTATGAGAAGACTTAAGCTGTGGCTAAATAACGACTAAACAACAGTGATGAGAGATTTTGTCTTTTCATCTTTGTTGCAGAAAATCCCTTAAATCCCAAAATTAACACCGCTTGTTACTCTCTGTTCTCGTCTTTTTTTTTTGTATTTTCCCCTCAGGCTGATCTTTCGGGTTGTTTTTGGCATCCAGCATCAAAACACGTGGTACTTACCAGGCTCAGTTAACCAGCATAAACAAGAACTGAATGCTGGGTTTCTTACCATCCCCGCCTACACACTTTGATTGACAAGCCTGTTTAAAAATGGAAATGAAAAGGAAGAGTTTCTTTGTATTTGAATTTTGGCTGGGAAGATGAAAGCCATGCAAAAGTAATCATGTAAATTAGGCTGAATTAGATTATTGAATAGCTTATGAAACAAAGAGCATTCAAATCAGATGTTAACGGACTATTTTAATTCCTATTTCCTTTTCATCACACTAACGCCCAATTAGGATGATAAACTAAAATATTGAGGTATATTGTTGGCTGGGTTGTATTAACGATGACAGGAAAATGTTTTCATTTTATATAATGAGACATCACTTAGCGGGCACATGAAAACAAAATGCAATTGTTGATCTTCATTTTTAGATTGCTCGTCCTGCAGATCACATCTGTCACTTGGACAATGAAGGCAGTGAGGGGAAATCCTTCTAAGGTATAAAAGCAGACAAGCTTTACAACACATGATGATGAAGTATTACACAACTCCTCTGGAAACATCAACAAACCCTAAGCGGCTACTGTAAATGGCGCTGATGCTTGCTGTAATCCCAGACGGTTTTCCGTTTTGATTCATTTAGGTATTTTTTCCTGTTTCCCCAAATAGCTTCGTGTTTATCAGCTGCAATTGAGATAAAATTCTCTCATTTAACTCAGCGTCTACGGGACTGAAGACGCTAAGAACATAATGACCCCCACATTCATGATTATTTACTTGCTTTATTCACTGAGAAGACAAGAGAACAGCTTGCATTAGCTCATTAATCTTTTGGTACAGGCAGTTTGTCCAAAAAATGGCTTTACACAAATCAAGGTAAATCCAGATAGTTTTTTTTCCCCTAATGTCAGCAAAGCTATTGGGGAAGATGTCGTCTTGCCAAACTGGTTTGTCAAAGGTTACACAAGCCTTTAAATTACATTGTCAGCATTTATAACAGCTGTTGGTGGTGAAATAGCACTCATTTCTTCTGCTCTAAACGCTGTCTGGGCACTGCCACTATTTGCTAAACCCCCATAAAGTCTCCGAAAGGAGCGTAAAGCAATGAAGACACGGTGTTGGAGGAGCCCCAGCAGCATTTATTTGAATGAAATGGAAAAGTGACAGGTATGCGACTGTGCAGTAAACCACGCATGAACGTTTGCTGTATAATAAAGTCACTCTCTCGCATCTAATAAATGACTCTTACCTGACATCACTGGTACAAGATATGAGGGTTTTAATTTTTATACGCTAATAATTAAAGCTGGACGTCGGGACACGACATCGCTTTAATAGCTCCTCTCCTTTCCGCACGGATTGAGATTCTCTTGATCGCGTTGAGGATTGAAGTGGGCAGGTCGGGGAGCACTGTGAGCCAGGATATTGGGAACAAATTGACAAGGCCGTCTATTCTGTCTCACTCTTCATTTAGGCCAGAATGATCCAGACCAGCTGGCTGGCAGCCAATTTATCTCGGAGAAGATGAGAGTGTGAGGAAGGTTCCTGTTGAAACGACTCCAGAGGACATCCTGAGATGTAATGAGAAAACCTTCCCTTTTTTTCATGGCTTTACCTTTACCATTCACCATCGTTCATTTTGTGACTCAGTAGTTGCACGCAAATAAAATAGCATGCTACATTTTGTTAGACAGGGGATGCTTGATTTTGCCTTTTTTATAGCATTCTTTAATTACAGTATCTGCTTCTGACAACAAAATTATAGTTTTTATGTTGCTTTTTATGCAAGACAAAATAGTTGTTGACATTTAGTGGAACGCAACTGCTAGCAATCTGAATACAGGATAAGTAGACTTGCAAATTGAAATACAAAAATTACTAGATTGTGATATGTTTTTGCCTCTTAGTGCTGCTGCTGTGTGTCAAATCCAGGAGTGAAAGACAAGCACTGAGGGAACAATAGATTGCAGAAGTTATGCTGCTTACTGCAGGAAAGTTTTCCACACTAACAGCGTTGTGTAGATTGATTTAGCTCACAGTGAATCATTCTTGCAATGCTTACACTGCCATTATTGGCAGTGTGTGTTTAGGTAATTTACAGGAGCCATTTGTCTCTGCACTAACAGAGAGAGAGAGCTACAGAGAGAGCTATACTTGCTTGTCTGAATAGAAGGAAGGTAGCTGAAAAGAGCTGCTGTGGGACTTGGAGTTAGAGGATGAACTCACTGTAGGCAGAATGAAGCACTGCAGACTCACTGATGGATGATTCTTAAAAATGACTCTTTTGTTTTTGTTGGGTTTTTTTTTTTTTTTTTTTCTTTTCTTTTCCAGTACTTATAAATATCTGGCAACCGGGGACTCCTTCTGGTCCATGTAGCTTTTCAGTCACATCTAAAATTTATGTAGAAACTCCAGTGCAGCTAAATGAACTCAAACATAGTGAGCCTCATTACCTTTGCCAAATGTGCACCGCATACACAACACCTTGCTAAGTGAAACAAATGTGACGTGTTTAAACAATTTCCAGAAGAGGTAGGAAGACGCAGTGCTCAGGAAAAAAAAAGTTCCTTCAAGATAAAATATTTCTCTTTATTTGTATGTTACATGGTGAAAGCATTGCAGAAAATGGAGAGGTAAATCCACGCCTTTAATGTCAGCGGTCTTTTGGCTTAAATGTAATTGATTGGCCTGTTAAGAGTCTGAAAGTGGCACACATATAACATTTTAGCTAGGAACTGAAAAGAAAAAGGAAAAGTCAGTGGAGTCTCTGTGATCAAATCTATTAGATGGATGGAGAAATGGACTACAACACTATCTAACTACTAACACTATGGACTGACAATATCTCCATCCCCGGAAGCCGCTGCTTGAAAAAACAAAAAAGCCAAATCAGAGTATCTTCTAAGTTAAAAAAAAGCTGAAAGAGCCACAGGTCCAGTCAAACAATGTTTCCTGTCATATTACTGTACAGGCAAAAGCCAGACTCACATAAAGTTTATAGCAATGCTGTTACGACGGGGTACGCCGGTGTGTTTTGTTGATTGGACCCAGAAGCAGACCTTGAAGAGAGGAGTTGCTGGTTGAACAAAAAGCAATCCTTTATTTGGATGATAGCAATAACACTAAGTGCAATACTCTTTCTGGCATCGTTGTATAATGCTCATATTGTATATAGCATTTGTATTCTATTTTATTCAATTGTATATAGTATTTTATTTTTATTTTATTTTATTCTATTCTATTGTGTACAGTATCTTATAAATATATTATTCCAGTGTTTTTTTTCTTCTAATTTTTCTATGCAACTTTGCACTGTCCACTTGCACTTGTTTTTAAACCCAATTTGCACAGAGAGGCATTTTTTGAAAAATGTATTGATAGCAATGTTGAATATTATTACACAGGAAAAAAACAACTACACGTAAAATAATCACACCGTGACACCTCTGCCTTTCTAAATAGAGAGACAGTAACCGCGTGTGTATATGTAAGCGTTTAAAATCTGAAGATAGTCAGATTAACAGTATTTTGTCTCTATCTGCCATTCTGCAATTCATCTCATGTAAATAGTAACGTGGCGCACAGCATGACGTGAAAAAAGTCACATACCTTTGACGTTGCATGACAAACTCTGTATTCCTCGTCCACAGGTAAACGCAAAAAAAGAGTTTTAAAAAATCTCAGTTTTCGGTGATTTGAAACGCCGTTTACGTGTGGACGAAACAGCTGCGTTTTCAAAAATACCCGTGTAGGTGCGGACGTAGCGTAAAAGAATTAGTAGTTTATTTTATTACTACCTGTAATTTATTGCAGATTACTTGTATTTGCTTAATTGTTTACTAAATGTTTGAGGTGTGAATAAACCGCAATGAAGCAAAATATGGGTGTGTGTGGTTGGAGGATGTGTTTGTCGAGGGGCACGAACATTTTTCTTGTAAAACAAAGGGGGGCCTAGCAAAAAAAGTTTGGGAACCACTGTCTTGTCTTATCTTATCTTATGATGGCACAAGTTTAAACATGAAAGACTAAATAAACTAAGAAACACTGTGAAAACACTATGACTATGACAAACCACTAAGCCACACTATGACTGTGACTAAAGTGGAGATAACAGATAACCTGACGATGACATACAGAAAACAGAGGACTTAAATACACACAGGAGTGATCAGGGGAAGTGGGAACACATGGGGAAACAGCTGACTGACATGAACCTAGCAACAGGACAGGGGAAGTGAAACTAAATACAATGAACAAAGAACACAAGACCCCTTCAAAATAAAACAGGAAACACGGAGAACCAGTACAAATGCTGTAAGAATCCTCTCATTAATAGTTCATTAGGTCACTACATTCTAAATGCAGCGAACAGAGAAAAACACATTTGACAAGATACTTGGCAGGTTATTCCAAGAACTCTGGAAAACTTGTTTTTGGGGATTTTTTCCATGTGACTGTGCCCGTTTGTCATTTTGGAATTTGGGACAGACCCACTGCGTCCATCGGGATATTGCATGATATAAGATCTAAATAGCAAAAAAAGTGAACAAAGCCATGAATTAATCCTTCTACCACGATATGACCTACTTCCACACACTACTACAGTTTTAATATGATCATTCTCTGCTTTGTAGCATCAAACCAGAGTGTTAAATTGATCTTAAATCTGTTGCTAACTGCTCCTACACGGTGATATCATTGGTCCCTGGTGACTCCCATCTCAGTGTTTGTTGGCCCGTCTGAGCACTGAGGCTCTTTATGCAAGAGTTGTTTGTTTTCTGAATGTTAACAATGACCTGCCAGTCATCACTGCTGATCAGAGCACTGAATGAGCTTTTCCTTCCTGTCTGCACCCTCGAGTTTGATTTTCAGGTCCCCAGGCAATTACAGTTCATTTGGTTGCATGCAAGGGAAACAGCATTGCCCTACTTCTCAGGCTCTACAGCTTTGTTAAAGGGTAGGCACACTGTACTTAAAAAGGGTCTATTTATTCCTTTCTATTCCATATGACTGTGTCCAAGTCTATTCATGTTTTCTATGCCGAATCAAAACCTGAAAAAAATGTATTTCTTCAGCAAATAATCTCACTGAAGCACAAAAGAGACACCAAAAATATCAGCCTTTATGTCTTTGCACACTGTGTTATGAGTTTGTGCTTCAGCACCATGCAGCATTAAAATGCCACATTCAAAGATGAAGGAGTTGATATGCAGAGAAGAGAATTCAGCAGAAGCACAGTGGGCTAGACGCTTGTCATGAAGCCGGTGCTATAAACCACAAAGAGTGAAGCTGTTTCTATTTAATCACAAAAGGTTTATGTGCTGTCTTTGTCCCAGTGGCTGTGGTTTGTTCCAGTATGTCTTTTTCAACACTTTGTTCCCCAGTCTTTCTCCATTGTAAGGTTCTGTATTGTTCATCTAACTGTTTTGGTCCTCTTGATGCATGGGAAATCAATGATGCTGTTCAGAATCTATATGAGTTTATCTCCAGGCCATAGTACATATTAGCAACCTCCTGCTCCTGCACCTTTATTGTTGGAAACCGCTGCCATTTGTATAAGCTAAGTCAAAATGATCAATGTTGTTTACAAATTCAGCAGGTAGGCTGCAAAAATTTTGCCTGATAAATCATGCAGTCCGCCTGCTCCCTGCGATCCCCAGACAGATATCTACTCACGATGGCATCCCTGTCAGACGAGGGGGAAAGAGAAGCTGGCTGCCAAACTCAGCTTTCTGTAATCTCAGATGTCTCCTAATTAATCTGGACAGCTTCCAACGACGTGAGAGGCCCGCACTGGTTCATCTTTCACCCTGCGAGAGCGAGAGTGAGTGTTGGCCAAACTGTCACTTTTCAGCACAATTCTCTGTGAAGACAGTCACACACTTTACCCTCATCCATGTCAGCTCGGCACACTGCCACACTCTCAAAGTTAAAGTTTAGCGGCGAACCTCATGCCAGCAGAAAGCAACAAGATGTTCAGCACAAGAGGAAAAATCAGAATATTTTTTTCTTTTTTCTCTTACTGTTTACTGGATAAAACAAGTGGGAATATTTCAATATATTTTCCTACTCTGGTTTCATTGGCTCTCACCTTCTGTCGAACATAATTTCATATCCACTTTCCTTCTTCCTATATATCCTGTTAAAGGGAATAAAGGAAAAAATTACATTCCATATGAGAATCCCAGCAAATCCCTCTTAGTCGTGCCGCACTAGCAGAGGCACATCTCGAGCAGGATTCTAATTTTGAAGATTGACTTTGTTGAGGTCAAAAGATAGACATGTCAGTATATATCTCAGATATGAATTGTCAAAGCCTGAAGGGAAAACTCTATAACCAGAATGCCATAAAGTACCTCAGGTTCATGTTGCTTGGCAACAAAGAGTCTCGGAGAAGATTTGAATGCAGCTCAGACCCGACTAAATGAAAAGCTGCTTGAGGTAAATATCTGCCTTAGCTGCGTCTTCTCTGTGATGTTCTCTAATTATAAGGCAGCCGGGCTGCTGAGTTTGGAATATGCAGGCTGCATCAAACCAGAAAACTTGGCTAATCTTTCCACCTCACCTCAGCTGTTTGTGGTGGAGCAACTTTGCTTTATCTCAGAGGCTGGGGTTAAGGTAATTAGCTGTTTATGTAGGGAGCTTAATTAGTATTGTTTAATTACCCTCATCAGATGAAACACTCCACTTTCATTAACAAATTTGGCACACTCGCTTTGCAGTTTATAACATTTACCGGAAACATTTTTCACTGTGCACAGAAATGAAGAGTAGGTGCAGTCTGTAAAGGATTGATCGCTAAACAAACGTTGCATTTAGGTTAAGCAACAACCTCCTGGCTCCTAAAGCAAAGTAGTCCCTGTAGATTTTGATGTTAAAATGGCAAAATCCACAGTGGAAATCTGCATATTTATTTAATATAGACTATGCATATTAATAGACTTAAGGGTTAAGGTTCAATGCAGGGGACTCAAACGCGGGACTCCTGAATCAGCTGAACACAAGGATTTATTTACAGAGTTCACCAGGTATATATACAGAGAGTGCCGGGCAGTGCTATATACAACAATGTGAGGGACGGGGCTCCGGGGAAATCCAAGGGGGGAATCACTCGCTCTCCAACTCTCCACATACACGACTGCAGTTCCTTTCTTCACACTTGACACACAGATTCACACGGGAAAGGTTATCCAGGGGGTCTGTAGATGAGGAAACAGGAATGAGTACGATATTCACAAAAGACACTTGACTTATCTTGAGCTGTAGCTTGACTCTCACCGACGCGTGGTAGACAACGATCCAGCGAAGACCAGCAGTCACCTCCTGGCTTAAATGCCGTTCACCTTGATGGGCATCAGGTGTGTTCTTTTCCGTGGGCGCGGGCCGAGGGCGTGTACCCACAATGAGTTCAAAAGAAAGAAAAAGGCCGATCAGCATCTCGCCGATTCCCCCAGGCCGTGACATTAAGTGCTTAAATTAATCATGTAAATATGCCAGACTTGGGCATACAGGAGAATTTTAATAATAATCAAGAAAAAAACAAACATGCAAAGTCATCTGAACAAAATACCCATATAGGATATGAAACAAACAAAAAAACATAAAAACAATCTTACACTGGCTCTTTCACATTACTACAGTATATTTGATTAAACAATAAACTCTGTTTTATAGAGGTGGAGAAAGAAATGAAAGATGGTATGTTCTTTAATTCTGTGCGTAGAGTACAGTATAGATTTAAAAGATGGTATGTGGCTGTTTTTTTCAGTTTGAGCTGGGCCACTAATTTCCTAATAATAAGAATCTATACCAAAGGATGAACCATAGATTTATTTATAGTGTAAATAGACTAGTTAACTAGCTAATTAACAAATGGTTAACTTTTCTTTTGCCTAAAAAGCTAAGACGTCAAGGACAAGCATGATGATTTAAACAAATTTTATTGATAATAATGAAACCGGCAAGAACACTGTGGAACTGTTGGGATTCATTATCCTCATACCACCATCTGTAATTATCGACTAGATTTATCACTCAAAAACAAAAGATAAAAAAAAATGCTGGTTGCAAACCGGTCTGTGCATTCAAAACACCTAAGAAGCATTGTGTTTGTGGGGCTTGTTTGTGTATTTTCCACTGAATTGGCAACTTTATACTTTTATGACTGCCAGATGAAAAAGTTCTGCTTTAATATTCGTTAGCTAGTTTAATTTCAGTACACTCAGAACAGATCGATAATAATTATTTTTAAATTTTGCTAGATTGCAGGTTGCAAACCTAATGCAATGTACTTGCATTTATGTAGCATCCAAAGCTTTTTTTGTATAAACTTTAAACACTTTATCTGGCCACTTAAACCGGACATGCATTTCACTGTGCTGCCAGAATATCTGTAGGAAACCCATGCAGGCACTGAAAGACGATGCAAACAACCCAAAAAGGGAATTTAACCAGGAACCTTCTCGCTGTGAGGCAACAGTGCTAACCACTCTGACCTCTGTATGGCCCCCGTTCCTTTTGTGCTCCAGATATGATCACTCCTGTGCTGTTTACTAGGAAACTCTTTGGAGATTCCCTGTATAACCATTCAAAGACCAGCAGGTGTCTGTGTCCGTGGGAAACTGAGTAAATGTGGTGGGAACACAAACAATTCTCATGACAATGTCAAGGTCTCCCTGAACTCTGTCACTGCTGTCTCATAAAAAATACACACAGACATGCAGTTTCACAGTTTCAAGATTCCCTGGAAGATTTCCCTTCATTTGACCCCCTTTTAAAAAGATACAGTTCAAGATTCAGGGATAGCTTCTTCTTCTTTACGGTGATAGCTTCTTTCCCAGAGCTATCACCGTAGTAAATAAGCACAAAACAATTAAACCTGCTTAACTATACTTGCCATTGTCACTATATTATGCTGCTATTCATACTATCATTATATTATGCTGCTAACCTGTATATATTGTACTTATTATTGTCTGAGTACTACGGTTGTTTTATTGTACTTTTTATATTTTACATTTATATTTATTTTGCATTTTGCACCAAGGGAGTGGCACTCCAATTTTGTTGTACTTTGTACAATGACAATAAAGGCTATTCTATTCTATTCTATTCTATTCTATTCTATTCTATTCTATTCTATTCTAAATGGCCAAGAACAGCCACCAATGTATGTATTAGATTGTACCACATGTACAAAAGCATACAGTTTTTTAATATATTCATTGTATTTTTGGTAACTTTAGGGAAAATCATCAAATTTTGAAAACTGAAGAAATTACATTTAGGGTGGCTATTTTTACCACTTAAATGTCAAGCTGTCATATGCAAGTCATATGCAAGGGTGCTTGCCGAGTTATATTATATTCAGGCTTAAAGATGTTCAAGTTAGAGGTGTGGCCGCTTTGATTGACAGGTGGTAGCAGCTGGCTCTCTGCTAGGTTTCACCTTTGCGAAATGAAGTCATAGAACACGACCTTCTGGCTGTGACTGCTGTGTTGGTGCCTTTTGGAGCATTTTAATGCAGTTATCTGACTGAACTGTTGTGCAGTTTGTCATACCAATGGGCCATCAAGGCTTGCAATTGGCTGATAATTAACATTCCAGTCTGTTATCTAAATGTGGTCACTTTTTGCTCCAAAAATAAAAACCAGTAACATGGCTAAAACCAGTGGAAGATGTCACAGTAGTTATCTTTTATGTACAGCAACCTGAATGACATATTTTTTAAAGGATTAATACAGATTGTACTCTTGTACAGACTAAGCAACCACCCAAGAAACTTTCATCCTACAATAAAAATGAAACCGATCCTTTGCTTACAAGCAAAAAAGAAAAAAAAAATCCCAAGGATAATTCGAGATGATGAAATACAGAGAAAATCATCTTCACATCCAGACACACACAGTGGCTGCTCTACCCACTCACTTACATTCCTGCATTCTCAACCACACTGACAAATCACCTGCAGCTTCATGCCGACTGAATCCCCCCCCCCCCCCCCCCCCCCCCGGTTAGTTGCCCACAGCTTTATTGCACTCAGGGAATCAGTCTCAGTGATCAACTCTGCCGAGGACGCCGCATGCTTTACCTCCCGCCCTGTAGTCAAAGCTGCCACATGCACTACTCCAATGTCTGCTCACTCATGTAATTAGCACAGAATTAACGCGGCATAAGCACGGTGTCCTACAGGACACACGGTGCAAAGTTTGGTCTTTACTTGAGAGCCAAAGTGCCTTGTATTCACGCATTGTAATGGAAAAGAGTTGGCACCGAGAGCCTGCCCCCTCTTTGATTACTCTTCTTTCTCCTGTGAAGCAAAAAGGGACGTTCATGTGAATAGCTTCTGCACTCCCAGGGTTTTTATTTGATTCAACCAAATTGGAAGCCATACAAAGCAAGTGGTGTGCTGACAAACGCTATCTAGAATCCTCTGAAATCGGGCCAGAGTAATTTATTATTATGTGACATAATTATCTCTCTTCTTGCTCTGTGGGTGAAGGCTGCTGTTAATGCTTGCTCAGCAAAAGAAAGACCAGCCAGCATGTGTCTAAGATAGCATCTTAAGTCTCCTGGTCTCCATCTGCCTGTCCCTTATTATATCCTACCTCCAATTTGTCTCTATAGGATCTTATCTACATTTCCATTAGCCCCAGGCCGGGGCTTTGCCATGATTGCTAATTGGATGCACTGGGCAGGCTGGGTCCTCTGTCTGTTCCTGTGACCCAGGTCTGTCTGCTATTTCCCATTAATGTCTCATGGGATGAAATCTGCTGCGGATATGTGTATTGAAGAAAGATCAGACAGAAAGTGTGCTCTATTATGGTGCTCGGCAGTCAATATCTCCTGCTGCTTTACTTAGGTTTCTGTGCTCCTGTAACTTAGCAAAGAGCATTCCATTTAGTAAGCGAGGATACGTTTCTCTACAGTGCTGGCATGATATGTAATTTCACTCTATGAACTCTGTGAACTAAACAAATTGCCTTTACAACTTATGTGTAGGAGATTGATTTCATGCGATATGATATAATTTGATTTCATATAAACATATAATTGGTTTGCAAAACAGAAAAAATACTGAAGTTTAGTGTCCTACCCAGCTTTATAAACAGTACCAGTTGGGGGTCAGTTGGCTGTGAAGTGGCTCAAAGTGATGGACTGTTGATACCCAATCAAGTATTTCTTTGTGATGAATAAAGCTATTCCTTGGAGACCAGTCCAGTTATTTCTTCTTTTTGTTCTTTTAAGCTTAGCAAAGACAGACAGGTGCAAGTGAATGCTTAAATTAATTTGATTTAACCGGGACAATTGCATGTTCTACCTTTTGCTTGTGCAATTATCTTCTGCATCCTCGCATCAGTCAGCTGTATCATTTTACTTTAGAGACTTAACTCTCTGTAACTTTAGAGAAGTACCTGATAAGTAAATGCAAAGCTTGGTTGAGTGAACAGCTACTTGTTTACCTCATTATGGCAACGTGAAAAAAATAGTGTTGTGCCCCAGCCGCCCACTAGATGGCCCACTATCATATAGTTTCCATTGTGCTGCAACAGCAGAGAGGCTGCTCTCAATTTGGTGACAGGAGCTTATATCCACACGAGACACTGCAATCCAATTTTAAACCTTTTGTGTACAGGTAACTTAGTTCTTCCAATCTTACTTGTGGATGATGAATCATTCTGTCACTGTGTGGACTCTATCATAACTAGATCTCCTTTTTAAAAAGATAAATCTTAGTGGCCTCTATTGCAATGGACAACTGATGAGTCAGTTATTTCACGTCAGTCACAGACTGAGATGCTCTGCTTTTGTGCTCCTTTTCTTGAAGACTTCGAGCGTGTAGCAGAAAGGGGAAGAGAGTGTCACAGCTGTTGCTTATGAAGTCATAGAGCACCCTGCAGGAGTAATGCAGGTAAAGTCAGGCATTTCACACAGAAAGCCATTTCTGATACACTCTACCCTCTGTTCAGGGTTGGGTGCACTAACAGAATAACATCTGCAAGAGACTGCCTTTTTATTGCCTTTCCCCCCTGACTTTCAAGCTTTAACAAACGATATTATTCTTGTCCCTTATTACTGCGTCAGACACACACAAAAGCATTACACTGATCCCGATGCATGAAGGTGTTGGAAGTTTTTACACTACTTTAAAATGCAACAAAACTGTGCATTGTTTCTGACAATTTCTGGTAGCTATTTCTGTACCAGATGTGTTTAACACTCTCTCAAAGACAATGACCGTAGAGCAGATGGTAGCACTGATGACTGCAGTGCCTCGATCCATTTGGTGGACAATCAGGTTTTGGCTGCGGAACAATGAAAATGACAAAATATAAAAAATAAAATAAAAAAGAAGAGAAAAAAGCAGATGTTTATTCAGACACCGAGCTGACTCGCTGGATGTATTTTTCCAGTTCCCAGCTGATGACATTCATCACCACCTTCCCATTCTCTTCCTGTTTAAGTGTCTCATTTACTTGTCTCCAAAGCTGCCTGGCATAATTGCTCTGTTCGGATTGTATGCAGCATTTTAACAGGCTTGGCGCTGGAATCTGGGGAGACACACTCGAGTCTGCAGGTGTTTTCCTGCACCAGCTCAGTAAGCCTCTGCTCTATCTCATGTAATTAGGAGATAATGAACCCCC
This sequence comes from Neolamprologus multifasciatus, assembly GCF_963576455.1. NCBI lineage: Eukaryota > Metazoa > Chordata > Actinopteri > Cichliformes > Cichlidae > Neolamprologus > Neolamprologus multifasciatus. Next base: position 25,476,904 of record NC_140454.1, read on the forward strand.
ACCCCCCTCAGCTCTGGAATCATCTGCCTCTGTTGAACTGTCAAATGTGATTCCGATAGATCCTCCGCACCGCTTCCCTCAGCTACGACTTCAAACTTGTCAGCATGTCTTCTTCTCAGCATTTGCTTAAAGGAGAAAATGCTGTATTATTTGCTCACCGCTTGCAAAATTAAACCTCAATGAAATCTAAGCAAACAACCATAAAAATGAAATATTATGCTCTTTCTTATTGCCTTTAATGATAAATGATTAATTAGTTTTGTATTATCTAGGGAGATTTTAAAGAAACAACTGAAAGCAGTGCTTCTTATCGCTTCTGCCATGTTGCACTCTGCTGTTTGGTTTCAGAATTTGGTGCAGGCACAGCTGTGGGTTGAATTTGAGGCTTGAAGGCTCAAGGAAATATTTAAGGCATACAACAAGTACAGCAGCTGTCACAGAATCCGTCTGCTCAGTAAAGACAGTGCTGGCCCAATTTAGACACAGTTTGTGTTTAACCCTAACTCTGCTCAGCTTCCAGAATAGCCATCAGGAAACTTTCCACTGAGATGATGACAAGCAATATGGTAATATCGGTATAAAAGGGTATCAGAAGATGGTCCCCAGTAATGGAGCATATGGCAGGAAGTGGCGTTTGGGATATATTTATTTTTCAAAGGAGCTTCATAAACAGAAACAGTCCCTTGAAATAAAACAAACATGCACCTGTCAAGGAAAGTAAAGGGCGGTGCTTAAAGGCATTCTGGGTTTTTAAAAAAAAATCTGCATGAAATTCACCTGTTTCTTTGTACAGCCCGGGGATGATTTAATCACACTGTGAAGATTTGATTCTTAACATTTGTAGTTTTGCCATTTGTCTGTCTACGAGACGCCTCCTAGACACGGGAACTCCAGTATTTGTTGTGTTGCAAAAGTGGATCTAGATTAATGTCACATTAAAGAGTGTTTAGATCCTATTTATTTTACCAAGCTGTCAAGGAAACTTAGAAAAAACAGTGGTTGACTAGTGACAAAGGGTATATCTGAATCCTCATTAATGCAGTCACACCTCACAGTACTGATTAACAAGCAGATTGTTATGCAACGAACACCAGACGTTCACATCTGCCAGTGGATTAAAGGATGTCTTTTCTCTTAGAAATTATATAGCTTAGATTTAGAGTCATAACTATTAATATGCTATTAAACAGAAGCTGTTCTTATTGCCAAATTTGAAAGTCTCATCAATGACTATAAGAAAGACTGCTTAATGAGGTAGTCAAAACTCACAATGTGCACAAACACAGCATGAATTTTGAGCCTGTTTTTGTTTTGTTGCTGTGAGTCTAAAAATTCAATATCGCTACACTTTACTGCAGAAGCCAGAGTTCATGGTGGACTTTTTGATAGACCTCTTGCAGTTTAGGGTTTTCATCAGGCACTCACAGAGAGACAGATACAACAACTTTAAAGAGGTGATGGATACTGTGACCTTCCTGGTACGGGATGGCATTGCTAACCAATGGAGAAAGCTGCACACCGATTTCATTGACCAATTATGTTATATACAGAGTGCAAAGCTTTGTTTGAACTTATTTGCTTAACTTATTATTGGGAAAATTATTGCCAATGCTCCTTCTGTAAATTTTCCCCACTTTTTCTAGAGGTCAAAATGCTGCTGTGTGTGCCATATGTGAGTGAAAATCGTAATAGGAAAGCAAAGTAATAAAGTAATGCAAATAATTTGACTTCAAGCTGAATATTTGAAAAGCAGCCAGGATTGTTCTGAATGGACTTAACATTGCTCTATGTGTAGATAGGCTCTGTATTCATAGACTTTGTCAAAACTAGGTATTCCTGCTGTTGGTCTGAGATTGGTCTGAGTAAATCTTGGATTTACTTCAGCTTGCCAACACAAGGTTTGTCAAAACCACATTTTTCAGCATTTCACGAATTAGCAGAATTAGATACAACTGAGGTGTAAAACGTAATCATTTATTTGAAACTTACCTTTTTTTCCTCTTAACATTTAGGAGTTCCCTTGAGTTTGAGGCTGTTAGTGAACAAATGAAGAATGGATATCCATTTGCAAATTTAAAATTTTACATAAAGAGAAATACTGAAGGAACAATAGATTGCAATTAGCTTTAACAGTTTTTAAATACACTTTTTACTTTGAAATATTCAGCAAATAAAGAATCCAACCACTTCTCCAAGAAGTTCAGTTGAAAACTGAGTTTTTACAGTTTTACAAGCATTAAAGTTAATATTTGATATTACCGCCTTTATTCATCAACACAGCCTAATCCAGACTAACCATGACCAACAGTGTTCAAATGTATGTTTTTCTATTCAGATGTGCTTTTACTGGCTGTGTCTTTGGGATCAGTGAAAATCAAGCCATTGCCAATCAGATGCTTTGCTGATAGTATTACATGGTATATTAAAGTCTGATGGTACTTTTTTGTAATTCCATCAGATTTGATAATGCAGCCCCAAACCATGACAAAGCCGCGGCTGTGTTTTACAGTTGGCAGAAGACACACACTGTATCTCTCGCATGAGTGAGGACACATTTAGATTCATCGCTCCATCAGACCTGTTGCCACTGATTTTTAATTCAGTATTTGAGTAACTTGGTATGCGTTAGCCCTTTCTCCCTGCTTCCCTTCTTTTAGAGTGGTTTCTTGACATCAAACTTCCACTGAGAACATTTTTGATGGAGGTCAAGATCCGCATTGGTGCTATGGAGGGCCATAGGGGGGCAGGCCTGTGCAATATATTAGTGTGTCCTCTGACAAAAGAAAAGTGAAATACATTTACAGCTATAGAGCTAACTCTTCTTTAGCCAATTAAAATCAACTACCATATTCACGTTGTTTGATCATCACCTTGTAGGTAGAAGTGTCACGTGTGCGGTACTAATGTGGAGATTTTCTTTGCGGTAAGGAAGGTTAGCTCAGATGCTATATGTCAGAAGCTATGTGTACAAAGTGCATCACTCGGTAAATAAAAATGGATATCAGAAAGCGGTTTGGAGCATCCACATCAGGAATATGTCACAGCAGTGACCACCAAGCCTGGGTTAATGATTCGCCTAACTAACCGCAATTACAACACCTGACCCAGAGACCCAGCTAAGCTGTAGCAATGGAGGTAGCATTAGCATCCAGGATTACACGAGTGCTGCTGGGATTAAGCAGCTGGTGGACGTTTTTTAAGTTCAGCTTGTGCAGTTAGCGTTTAAACAAGATCTAACACGAAAACTGCGAAATGAGTAGAAGGATGTTATGTTGAGGAGATTTAGCAGCTGCACCCAGCATCTCCATCTCTTCTGATGGTGAGTTCATTAATCCACCTGTTCAAGATACTAACCCCAATTTACTCTCTGATCCATCCACTGGAGTATGAATGCATGTCCATTCCTAACGCACTTGCGCCAACCCTGGTCCAGATGCATCTCTCAGGTCATGTATCAACTCTTTGCTGGACTTTTTCATGCCTGAATAAATGTCTATTTTATGCCTTTTTATTCTTGAATGATTAATTGTCATTTTTCAGAGTCTGGTGACTCCATGTTAATGTTTTGTGTTGATCAATTTTTTGAATTTTTCTCGTTTTTTGTTTTTATTTTTCCAGTGTTTAGGCATTCTCTGTGCTCCCCTTGTGTTCATGTTATTTTACTTTGACGGTCTCTTGTTTCATGTCTGTGTCTCTAGCCTTGTCTCCCCCTAGTCTCGTCAAGTGTGATCAGTCGCAGCTGTGCTCTCCTCCTGTGTCCGATTCCCTCGTTATCCCTCAGTGTATTTTAGCCCTGTGTTTCTCTCTATCACGTTGTCCCCTCATGCCGGGTTTCTCCTGTAGTGCTCCCTGAGATCGCCATCTCTAGTTTCCCATTGTTTTGTTTTTAGTTCCCAGTTTCTAGGTATTTGTTTGTTTTTGTAAGTGTTTTTTTGTGTAGGTTTTGCCACTGCAATAAAGCAGCCTCCTTCAGTTCATCCCCGTGTTTTGAGTTCTACATTTGAGTCCTTTCTCCTGCCTGCCTCAGCTGTTTCATGACATTAATAGATCAGTGTTAACAGCAACAAAAATATGTCAGGTGCGAAAAGTGGACTGTAAATGAGTCGAAAAGCACTCAAAGAATTTTTTTTGAAATACCTTCAGAAAGCCTGGTGATCTATGCCTTAGTCCACTTAGAAAAAAATAGAAAATAAAGTCTGGGTCATCAGGACTCAAATATAAAGAAATGAAGGGTTGGCTGAAGCCTTGCACAGTTCTTTGTATCGAGAAACATGAGCAACATGAATTTCTCTTTTGGGGATCAACAGAGTTACCCTGGGGACCTGCCTTCTGGCATGAGAACGCAGATCTAGGCAACTGAATCCTAATAATCCTAATAAACTGTCAATTTAAGATTCATATTCTTCAGCCATGCAACTCCTTTACCTTATATGGGACACAGACCAGACCTGTTAACATGGTGCAACATAAAGAAAAAAAAAAAAAAGGTTTTGCTCTTTTAACAAAAGCATTAACGGTAAACAGAAAGCAGGAGGAGCAATAACTGCATTAGTGGGTTGAAAAAGATTACAGGTCTACAGAGCGATATTCAAAATGTCATACCACGTAAACACAGGTGGGGATAAAAAGATTATATTATCGCTCCATCTTTTTTATCTCAATAAGGCAATGTCCTTGTGTCCCTCACACAAAATGCACCACACAACGTGACAACTGAATAGATTATTTGTATCCTTATCATTTGGGTATTTTAGAAAACAACTGCGTTCGCATTAGGGAATCCACCTTTTAAAGGTTGTGGTAAAGGGCAGCAGCCACAGGGGTGGGCAGAGCCCCAGCTGATATTGGCAGCATCTCTAAGTGATGTCTCCAGATCCTTCATACATTATTCAAACATCGACTGGGGGGACGACTTTCCCCAACTAGACTTCCCTCAGAGATTTCACACTAGCCTGTGTCTATGTCATCTTTGTTTAGGTTAAAGAGCATACCTGGAAGGAAAATACACTATATTTATCTTTTACATATTTATTGGGTGTTAGCACTCAGAATAAACCACGTATCAGAATCTAGTAATGGGAACAAAGCTGCATATATTCATAAAAAAGTAGTCTGCAGTATTCCAAGAAACTATCATAAAGTTTCAAGCACTTGTCTACAGTTGTACCAATGTTATAAATACGCGTGGGTCACCCCTAAATTAATTAATATAGATAAATGAATGAAAATTCTGCATTTAATAATCCCAGATACCAGGTAATTACGTGTAATAGTTTCAAATCGCATTCATTTATTATGCTGATTAAAGGCTTAGAATTTACAGCTCTGCCTTAGAGGCAAATTTTGTTAAAGAAACAACTAGTTTTGAGGCAGTTACAAGCTGGCCTTTTTTTTCCTTTAGATCAATGTTAGTCTTTCATCAATTGATGATCTTTTAGCTGCCACAGAATTGTTCATTTATCTCCACAAGGGTGATGGATACAATTGACCTTCTCCATCTAATGAAATGGCATTTGTACTGCCAAGCTGCGGACAAAACATTGTTGCTCTAAGAACTGTGCTTGTTAGCTGCATTAATTCCCTTCCTTATTTTTTTCCAACTCTGCCATGAAAGGCTGATGAAAAAAATGGACACCTTTACAATACAATCAACATCATGCAAAATTTCTAATTGCAATGCTAAAACATCCTCTTCACACTCTGCAGTGTTAAATAGACTATTCAAGATCATTTATCACTTCCTTCACTTACTGTAGAATTGAAATTTGTTGAAATTTGCAATCAGTAACAACTGTTAATTCTACATATGAGTGCTGCACTAAATGGATCAATATCTAAAGTTTCACATCTGCACATGAAGGGAAAGAAGGGAAAAACGGATGGAGGTTAAGTGGTGAAATGAGCTCTATTATGCTTAAGGTTATTTTCGTCCCCTTTTCTCTCTTACTTAGATGAATGTCAAGTGAAACAGGTGTGTGCTGATGCAGGAAATGCATTCTCTATGATGCAGTCCTCTTTTCAGGTTAATACATTTAATGTGCTGTGGGAGATGACAGTAGGGAAGTGGTGGGAGCAAAAGAGCGCAAAGTGATGACTCGCTGTTCCTTCAAAGGGCTGAAAATCAGGGCTGCAGTGAAGTGTGCACTTTGCCATCTGTTGTGAATGCAGTAGTGAATGTAGGTTGCTAATATTCATTATGAATGCACCTCTAATCATTTTCTGTTACAGTAGTTACAATAGTACTTTTGTCGATGAAGGTCACATAATTTTCCCTGATAGCCAGTAGCACAACAACATTTCAAAGAAAGACCAGGTAGACTTAAAGTTCAGCGAGGTACTACAATTAGATAAATGATACTGTTGCCATGTTCAGATACACTATATCGCCCACACTGTGTGCTGATCTGTCTTCACATGCATATTCAGTGATATTCACTGAATATGCATAATAGGGATATCACTGAAGTTCATATTCAGAACTTCAGTGATATCCCTGTCTTCATACAGAGGGTTAATGAGGTCGGCACATCATTTGCAGCTATAACAGCTTCAACTCTTCTGGGAAGGCTTTCCACAAGGTTTATGACTGGATTTATGGGAATTTTTGACAATTTTTCCAGAAGCGCATTTGTGAGGTCAGACACTGATGCTGGACAAGAAGGCCTGGCTCACAGTTTCCTGTCTAATTCATTCCAAAGGTGTTCTAATTTGAAGGCTATATAAAGTTTGGAGGTCTTTAGTAACTGACCCTGCAGAAAGTTGGTAACCTCTGCGGATTATCCGTGGCCTATTATAATACCACTAAAAGTTGACTGTAGAACATTTGGTAGCAAGGAAATTTCGGAACTCGACTTTTTGCACAGGTAGAATCCTATCACGATACCATGCTGGGATTCAGTGGGCTCCTGAGAGCGAACGTTTGTAGAACCAGTCTACATACCAAGGTTCTTGATTTTACCCACCTGGGGCCACAGGGGTGATCCAGTGATTTGGATAGTGAATACTTTTGGCAATATAGCGTATTGATATTGGTATTGGTAATATACCAGTGTTTAATATCAGACAGGTTTACCATCGGAGGGACATCTGGTTGTATACTAACATTTGCTCATGACTGCTAAACATTAAGTATATTTGACACTTCAGGTCCTTCCTCTTTTTCTTGTGGATGTTGTTACACACATTTCTATACATTCCAGTATTTATGATAATGTTCTTTTAAGCGTGGTTTATAAAAGAGAGCTCACAATTTATTTTGTTTTGATTCAGTTTATTAAATAGAAATTGTTCACTGTTGTTAAATTGTAAATAATTAACATATTAAAATATTAAGATGTGTCACCTGCTTTGGATTAATAGGTAATCATGAAAAACCTGTAATTCATCAGCAGTCTGAAATACTGTTGTCACACTAGGAAAAGCAGAATGGCACGACCAAAATTATCATGACTGTGTGCAATGAATGTGCAGTTTTGTTGACTTTGAAATGGTCACTTCGAAGATGGGGACCAGGTCTGAGGCTAGCAGCAGTCAGCTGCCATTTTTAAAGGGACTCTGTGTTTTAAGACAGCAGTAAAATGGCATTTGAAGAAGAGTCTGACTCCCATCGGTTTGTACTCCACCACAGTTGGTTACATAGATTCACTCCTGGAATTCTACCTTTATATACTTACATCTGCTTATATCTTGTGGTATTCAGCTGGAAAGAAACAAAGAAAACTGAATCTCAGAGCAATACTGGAACATACAATAATTTTTTTTTACATAACTTACTTGTAAGTGATTTCTTTCATCATAGTGTTTTGCTACACCTAATCTTAGGATTCATTCATCCGCCAAATCCCACATTTAACCTATAATGAAATATTTTCTGTTTTGAAGCTGCGTGCAGGGATACATATCAGTATACCAGACACTAATAACTGAAGTGTAAACAGCAAATGACAGTACTGACTGTAATGAGGAAAACTACTTTTCTTGTCTTTTGTTTAAAAAGATTCATTACTTAAAAATCTGTGCTTAGAAATATATAAATGTCACCAATAAAAAAGTGCAATTCGAATGATGTCTACTGTTATCGTGGGGTTTTATTTATTTATTTTCAATTAGTCACATTGAAATAGTTTTTCTGTTTTTTTTCTCTCCCAGGAATCAAATATAATACCTTTACACATTTAAATCCAATATCACCTCTCAGGATCCAGTCAGTCTATTTCTAAACAAGAAATATTTTGGCTGACAGGATATAAAGTCCTACAAATCAAGAGCCACATATACTGCAAGCAATATGTTGAAAAAGACTGCATGAATAATCAGTTCATTTGTCCATTCATTCATCATTTCGCCCCGAACATTTCCCACCTGGAACGTATAAATTTACAGGTGCCATTGAAATCCAGACTATTTCTGTAACAATAGCGTACAGGGCTCTGCTCAGAGAACCGAGGACTTCAGATTAAATCTTTTTCTTGTTCTATTTTCTGTCGGTGTGAAATCACAAACAGACAAGCGTGATTAAAATAAGATTGTGCTATGATTTAGCTAAAAAAAAGTGTTTCTTTCCTCTTGATGCATATTTTCCACATGTATTGAGGGCTTTTTTTTTTCTTGCAAAAGCTTCAGAATAAGTATACCTCTACACCCAAACTCTCTGAGTTTTAAGTCTTACTAGAGTGAGTGAATCCTGTTTCATTGTGATGGTGGACACTGTGTCTTTGTCAAAGTGATGAGGTGCAGGGCTGACATTAAACCAGTCCTTCTCTGTCCTAGGGGAAAGGCTGGTGTTTCTCCGCATCAGATTTTCTCTCTAATCTGTTTCTTCCCTCAATTCTCTGTGGGACCTGCACTTATCTGTGCTGTTGATGGAGGGAAAGAACCTCAGACTCAGAGAGAATGGAGCCCTCACTGCACTGAAGGTTGAGAACAAAAGGCCTGCCATTGTCACGGTCCCCTTGTATCTTGCCACAACTCTTAAATAGCTCTTCTGGTGGCTATAGGCTGTTATCTTCCATTCACTCATTTACCCCTTTAGCAGCTGCATGGGCTATTATCAGATTCAGCTGTTTTCATTTCCCTTTATTGAAAAAACATGAGCAAAGTTAGTGTTGAAACGCTTACTAGGCACAATTGCAAATGTCTCCTAATGCTGGGAGGTGCTGTAAGGTTACTGTGAAAATGAGAATTGACTCATTGTTTCCAAACCATTTGAAAAGCCCAGTAACTGAAGATTGCTTATTTATTGTTGAGAGGTGCTTTTACTTGCCTGTCTGACAGGCAAATAAAAGCACCTACCCTCGGTCAGCTAACGTTAACCAAGCAATGTGATTTGTAAAGAAATGCTCATGAGAAAATGGATGCAGGCATCACAAAGCAGCAATCTTTCAGAGACAAAGGCTAGTTTAAAACGATGTCCACCATAGATAATCTGCACTTTCTTCTTACTCTAATATACACGAGAAAACCTTGAATATGAGTTTTCAGTTTGCAGTCAGGGTCATTGTCTTTAGAAGTTATTCAAAATTCTTCTGCACAGATCTACTCCAGCTTTCCGTATTTTCAAGTGTGGTTGAAATGCCTCATTTCACTCATGTCACCTCATGTCTTTCAACATCTTGCATAGCTCTGTCACAGAAAACATTTAAAATTGCATTTAGCTTCTTGTATTTGGGAGAAAATGTTTGAAACCAGACCGTGGCTTTTATGATGAAACAGTGTGAAATGACAATAGTTTAATGGACTCACTGAATCTACATTAGGCATATGCCAGCTGGCATTTCCTTAGTTTGATGAGCCATTAATACAATGTCTCAGAACTTAAATTGCATCATCTTTAAGCTTCACTAGGCTGTAATTTGTGCAATTGCACTCTTTCCAGTGAGTTATTTATGAATAATGAAAAGCTGGACAAGTTGAGATCTGCAAGTGCCGGAGAGAATTCATACTTGTGCAGCATGGGTGACCTATGTCAAATGCCCTCTGTCTCTTGTCACAGAGCAGCATGGGTCCTTGTTACAGAGAACTCATTTGACCAGAAGTCGATGGAGTCGCACCATAGTGAGCACAGCTAGGGTTAGCTTAGCCTTCTTCCTGCACAGTCTTATTTGAAGCCATGTCCAAGATCCAGGACTGATTTATAATTTTACTGGCACCTTAAAAAAATTAAATTAAAAATTAAAATTAAAAATTGTGACAGTACCACAAGAACAAACATGAAAAGATCATTCTAGTTTATTTCAACTTGACATATTTTCCATAAATGTGTTTTTTTGTAATACTAACTTTGTACTCTCCACTGAGCAGTTGTAATTAGTTGTTGCATTTTGAGAATGGCACTGACACACACACACACACACACACACACACACACACACACACACACACACACACACACACACACACACACACACACACACACAGAAGTTAAAAACCAGGCCCCAGCACATTGTTGTCAGATACTGAAGGCTTTTCAGAGAAAGGACAGGCTCCTTTGGTGTCCATCCTTTTATGCAAAATTGGATGCTGAGAGATAACGTTCCCCTTTTAATGAGCGACATAGTAAACATTTGGAGGTTAGAACATTTGATTAAACATTTTTCAGCTAGGAAAATTCAGTTTGTGTCCTATTTGTTAGCTTTGTGTTTTGGGAGTTTTTTATCATTTTGCTTTTGCTTGCTGATTAGCTCATTTGTACCTGCTTTTTGCTTTTCCTTTCACGCACTGGTTTACTTTCGATACCAAAAACTACTTCTCTGGTTTAGGCACTAAACAGTGTTGGGGTTTTTAGGAAAATATAATGATTTGGGTAACTATGTCTGTCATGAACTGGGAGAAGAGGAACCAAATACAGACTTGGTGTCAGTCAAAAATAAACGCAGAGCACAACTTTATTTAGGCTGATTTCAAAATCCAAAATCACAAAGCCCACAGAAATGTTCAGAGAGACATACAGGGAAAGTAACGGATGCTGGAACAAAGGCTGAAGGGAAGACGGCACTATATGTCACACACGAGGGTCATTAGAAGGACACAGTTGGGAAATGACACACAGGTGAAGATAATCAAAGAAATTGATAATTCTAACAGTAACTAAAGACTCCAAAATAATCAAGAAAACATAAAGCTGAGTAAACAAAACTATGAACATCAAACAAAAAATTCAATGTAAAAAGATCAAAACCCCCAGTCAACCCTGGGCTCTTCACAATGCCAAGGGGGTCCTGAAGAAGTCCAAATGTGATGAGTTAGGAAATCTAGATCCATCTCGTTGGTTCCATAAACCAATCCCAAAGAACACATTGTGCTTTTCTGTGAGAATTTGCCAGTAAACATAAGAATAGACTGCTCATGAACAAACAGCTGATCAGATCACCTTAGTTGCCCCTGATGGAGATCCCTAACACAGCTGGCAAAGTGGTTATTTTCAGGTAGCGTTTTCTGTGTTTACTTTAAGTGAGACGTAATCAGAAATATTAAAAATGACAGATGGAAAGTCGGATAGTTGTGTACCGTTTTGTGCGAGTGTCCTTCTTTTACTGAATCTTTAGATGACAGTGGGTGAGTGGAAATTGAGAATGATCCACAGTGGTATAATAGCCACATTAAAGGGAAATATGCCAGCTTGAAATGAACTGGATTTATCCTTTAACTGTACCACAGTGTTCATTTAATGGTCTCTTCAGTAATATTTCACCAGACACCAGCACAAAATAACCTTAATAACCCCAAAAGAGCTTTCCAGCTTTGCTGATCAATGCCAGTCATCCCACGTCTCTTTTTCTAGGCTGCTGAGATTTCAAATACTCCAGAAATACTGCAATCTTCCAGTCTCATCTACCCTAAACACCAGAAATATCAACGTTTTTTTTTTTCTAATTTATTGTTATTGTTATTCATTTTCATTTTGATTTTTAGTTTTCAAAACCTAAAACTTCAATTCCAGTTCAGTTTATGTTAGTTTCTAGTTAGTATGTAACTTCTAGTTTTTCTGATTATCGTTTCATGATATTAGAATACATATTACAAAACAAACCCAGTGCTATTTTTCACTTTTTAAGCCATCTGACTAACAGCTGTTAATAAAGATTGTAATAAACTTTGACACTGATAAAGAGTAAAACTAAAGACATGTCTTGCATGTTTTGATTTAATTTCAGTTAGGTTGGTATTAGCAGCATCATTTTCCATTTCTTGTTTTTCACATCTATGTCCTTTTTTTCAACATTTCTTTCAAGCGCACAGTTTTACTTTTTAGTATAGAATAGTTAATTATAGTAACAACTGCGTAACATTTAAAAGCTAAAGGAAATGATTGAGTCAGCCAGGGATGTTTTTATTATGTATTACTTAACATGAGTTTGTTTATGCTTATGGAATTACAGTAAGTTCTTCTATAAAAGGCGAGTTATTTTACACAGAAATGAAAGAAATTATGACAATTTGAATGTCAGGAAAATAAATAAAGGTGAGGCATTTCTTTTAACACTCTCACGTTTCTTGTGACACCGGGGGCCCTTTCTCTCTATGCCACTTATGAGATCTACCGGGTCATCAAACATCATCTAATCCTGTTTATTTAGTTCTTTAAAGCCGCAAGAGAATTGGATTATCTAAGCTGGATTCATCAATCGAGATGATTGTGCGCTCTTGTGATCACTGACTTGGCAAATCCCATAATTACCGGAAACCATGATTAGCAACTCTAATAAGAGGAATGACGAATGGGAGATTTCTTGTTTTACTGGAACAAGAGATTCTATTTGAGGGCTGTGCATTAAAGGTCAAATCATAAAGGCAGTAAGAACAAAAAGTGGTAACAAAATAAAAACATGCAATCCTCTGTACACACTTCTAAAAAATTTTCTAATTTCTAATTTTTCTTTGGACTATTAATTAATTAACTATAATTAAAACGGAAAAGCGAATCAAAAACTCTATTTCATCAACTCTCAGATAACATAGCCCAATACTTTATTATAGTTATTCAAAAAATCAAAGTGAAGGTCAATACACACTGAAGAAGACAAGACAAACAGCGTAGGAGAATAAAATCTCAAAAGCAGAAAGCTAGATAAATGTGTGTCCCTTTTAAGTTAGCTCTAGTACCCTTTGTTTGTCCACTGCAATAATAATCTTATTATTTATACAGTCTTATCATGTATTCTTTAATATTCAAACCGAGTAGCAGCACACCAAGGACATCAGAACAAAAAAGGGAAAATACACAAATAGTTGTCAAATGGCTAGGTAGGATTTTTCTATTAGACCTATTTAATAGGCTCCAAAGCAATTAATGTTGTCTGCCATTTAAAAGCAAATAGAAAGAGGACAGATTTAGGGGAAAAAAAACTACTAACCTATTACTTTATATGCAAGGAAAATATTAATTAGCTGCTTTTAGAGGGTGTGAAAGAAGAGAGCTCTTGTGGCAGACTTCTTGTCGGGTAAAGTTAACTCATATCACAGATCTTGTGGTGTCATTTCTTTATTTTAAGTCTTGGCGCAAGTGTTATAAGGTGTTGTAAGGTGCTAAGGAGTCATTTTTTAACATTTGTTACACAAGTTTTTCTACCTGATCACTTTTAGATGAATAGTTTTTGTTTTTTTAAGCTGTTTAACACGGATTTATCAGCACTGTTGGATGTAATGTGTTCCATCCTAATGTGTTACTATAATCACCTGAGAGATGATGCATCTGGCCCTTCGGTTGATCCATCTACTGTTCACTGAAGCCTCATTAGAAATGGTCTCAGTGGAAGGGTGGCTGTCAAGAAATCATTCTTAAGGAAGGGGAACAGCAAGAAACATCAAGAAAAGGCTGAGGTAGACCAAGTTACACATGACCTGGACTGAAACTCTGTGGCAACAGGACTTATGGGTGATCCAAATTTGACATATTTGTCATGGACAAGGTCAGGAGAGAGCTACAACAGTGAGTGTCTGCTGCTATCTGTAAAACACATTGAAGACTGTCATGGTATGGTGCTGCATGTTTGTTGTTGCTTGTTATATCTGATGTAAATATTTAATGTAGAAAAGCATGATCTAATTTTAATACACAACAAAATGCCATCTTGAAAACAATCGTAATGGCAGTGCCTTCATTTTGCCATCAGCAATGATTCCAAACACACTATCAATGCAGTAAAACATACTGATAGAAAAACACACACTGGAAAACTACCAGCCATGGATTGGCCTCCCCAGAGCTGTTAAGAAGCCTCAAAAAATATATTCCTGAAGAAAGCTAAAATTGTACAAGGCCTTGTATTTTTGCATATGTTTCAATAAATCACTGCATCTATTTCTCACTTTTCCAGAAAACATATAAAAATGAGTGCTGGTTTAAGACTTTTAGACAGTACTGTCTATCTAATATCTAAATGATTTACTCCTGATATCTCTATGAAAGTAAGGTTACGATATACTACAGGTCCATGATATGTCATGGTCCTGGGTCCTTTTGACCCAGCGTTTTGTGTTTTCTATTTGTGTGATTATTGGTTTTGTTCTTCCTGTTTAGTGTTTACTCTGTTCTGCCCGTGTGTTCCTGTATCTAGTCCACGTTTCTTAGTTTGTGTCCTTTCATGTGTAAGTTCCTCTTTTATTGTGAAAGTCTTATGTCAGTGTGTTCTGTTTACGTTTCCCCTGCCTCGTCAGCTGTAATGTCTTCCAGGTGTGTTCCCCTCCTGTTTCCCATCCCCTGATTCCTGCCGTGTGTATTTATAGGGTGTGTTACCTCGTCCTCGTGCTGGTTCATCTGTGTTGTTTCCCCTCGGTCTCCCTGCGTCTCTCTGTATGTATTTCCCCGAACCTCCCTACATCTACGTTTCTGGTTTGTTTTGTTAGTTTGCCCGGTTTAGGTTTTCTGTTACACCTTCACCCGCGCCATTGCTGTTGTATTTTCTTTTGTAAATAAATACTCATCTGCACCAGAGCTGCCGCCTTTTGGGTCCTATCTCCTATTTCACACGTCTGCCACACCGGACGTGACATGATATTCCTACAGTTTCTTCTCCACCTGAAATGCTGTTATTACATCTCATAAATTCACCAAATGCAACCGGTTGCTCCAACAAGAAACCATCAGCCATGGCTGGACAACACTTAAGTAACGATGTTATCTTATTTACATTAATTAAACCAGCTCCATGGTTCAACTTCATGGCTATGCGCCTTTGAAGAACTGAAATATCCAGGATACCTGAAGCTTTAATCCATATACGTAGAATGAGCCCATGGTCATATATTCAGTAAAAACCAAATATACTGTACAACAGCAATCTTTGAACTTCTGAAAATTGTTGTTGTAGAAATATATTTTAGAAAATATTGCTCCTTATAGACTTATAAGGCCTGGCTTAATGAGGACATCTGCGCAAAGAAAAGTGGAAAAGTACAAAGTAGAAAATACATGGAGGGGACTGCACATTCTTAGTATTTCTTTGATCTTATAAACAGAATTACAGACATCCCTTCAATATTATTCTTTTCCATGGTAGCATTCAAATCAGCCATCTAACCAATAATTGCTATAATTAGTTAATCCTTTTCCTGTTCACTGGTCAATGTTTTAGCTCACGTCTTCAAAAAATGTATTTCATTCAATTTGTCCATTTATTAGAGCTATTATCAGTTCTTCACACATAGCACATCTGTTCAAATACCTGGACATGGATATTATTTGGAGTTTGACGACTTTTCTAAAAGCCACTTCATCCACTGGTTTTAAATAGCTCCAAACTTCTCCTCTTGGCTACAGTCTTGTAGTAGGAAAGATGTTATTCTCAGCTCAGAATACTATTCTTGTGGTCCCTGATGCCATCTAAAATAATTGTGGCGGTCTCAAGGCAGTTATGGAAAATTCTGCAGAACAGTATTATATTATTAGATATTGATAGAGTTCATGGGTGAGTTGCTCTATTCAGCCAGTGCAGTGTGCATGTAAATCAAATATGTCAGATAAAGAGAAATCCCTCTAAATTATGTCAAACTCTATAGCGTCCTTCTTGCTCAGCATGGTAAATGTTAAATTAGGAATGTCTTGCATAGGGGTAGTCTGCATGAATCTTTGGGCAAGATACGATATGAATGTGCGTGAGTGGTTGTTAGAAAGCACTTCAAAAGATAGAAACAGTGCTTGTGTAAATGGGTGAATGTGGCATGATGTTTAGAGTGCTTTGGGTACTCCAGGAGAGTAGAGAGCGCTATGTAAGAATCAGTCCATTTACCATTTTCATAGCACTCTATGAAAGTACATACAGATCAGCTACATTAAAATCATAAAATCATAATTATCTCAGTACAATGTTCCGCTGGGAAATCTTGGGTTTCATGTGAATGTCGTTTGGAAATGCTATCCACGCAAACACTGATGCAGAACAACCACACCCAACAAACTGCAAAAATGGTAAATGGACTGGTTCTTATATAGTGCTTTTCTACTCTACCTGACTACTAAAAGAGCTTTTTACAACATATCTCACTCACCCTTTCACATCGATCCATACAAGCAGTGCTTTCTAAAACTAACTTACAGACATTCACACTCTAATGGATTTGTCGGACAGCATCTTAGATCTTGTAGACAACCTGCTCCACCTTCTGAGCTTCTACAGCCACCGCAACAGAATACAAAGAATATCTGTGTCAAAACTATTTTAGTGTGTACATATAGACATGGTTTTCATGTTCTGGGACTGCTATGTTCCTCACTACTTCGTGCTCAACTCTCAACACAACATGTTGAGTCATTAATATTCAAACACCACCCTTCTCACCAAATAGCATGTCATAGAGAACAAGTCTTGATGATAAAGCCAAATTCTCATTGGGAAGAAGTGAATACACTGTAGTGTGCAGCAAATCAAGATGCCTTAAATGACCTAAATTAGTCAAAAAGCAATTGAAAACTCAAAAAGTCATCAAAGCGTAGCCGCTCCCCTTCCTCAGAAAGCAAGATTTGGTGATGTTCAGATATTGTGAACAGTTTTTAATGTGTTATAGTGTTTGATAGAATTACAAGGCATTTTAAAATGATGTACAGACATGTCTTATTTTTCTTAATTTCAGGCTTGATGCACTTATTTATTTATTTTTTCTGGGGAGGGATTCAGCACTTATACCTCCGGGTGGTCCTCTTGTGGGTAATCCCATCCAAGCCGAGTTTTACAATTCAGGATTTCAAGTCCCAATTGTGTGAAGAATCACGCCAATATCTCATGTCTTGTTTAATGGCATGTTGGTGTAACACTGCCGCCTCAGCACATTAACTATATTTACTACCACTCTTTTCCTCAGGAAATTGCCTTGGCAGGGTGAAGAAGCACAAGCAGGGCATTTCCAAAATTTAAGTCTCTGCAATTTATAAACGAGTATTTCCAGAATCACATTTTTCACATCTCTGAGTTCCAGTCTTGTGCTGCCTTGCTTATGCTGTAGCTATTGATGAAACCCATTGTAATCTATACATGGTAATGGCAAAGGTTGCCAAGGGAAAAACACGAAGTGTGACACAAACAATACTATAAACCATCTGTCATGGAGGGGTTAAAGGAAGATGGGAAGTAAATTTCCATCCTAGCTTAACGTTGCATCATAGGTAGCTGCATGATAATAGTTTTGCAAGGAAGAGAGAATATATTTATGAATGTGCAGGTGTGCACAGTGCACAGCAGCTGGCCCATGGAAATGAACAAGCTATAAAAATATCCAGCTAGCGATTCTTCTGTCCATCTCATGTAACTGTGCAGTGACCTGTCATATCTATTTCCATCAACTACTTTCCATTTGAATTTAAGCTCTTGATGTTATCCCCGAGTGTGTGTTTACAGGATGCTTGCTTCTAGCTAACCTTTTGTCATGTTATCTCATCTCACAACCTTAGATTCTTTTCTCCTTCACTTGTCTCTCTCAGCCCACATGAATTCCCAACTTAATGCAGGGTCGTAACAAAGGTGAAATTGTGAATGTTGCTGTGGACCAAACTGACACGGGAAGAGCTATCAGAAATAAAATAATGGGACAAACAGTCACCTAGATACTGTCAAGGGAGATGAGGTTGAGCTGGATGAGCTGATATGACCAAAGTTCTTTTGGGACATTGATTAAACAGTATTTTTTCTCAGAGTGCTTTAAGAGATAAATCTTACACAGAATGGAGAGTCTTGGTGAGTGAGCTGATGGTTAGGAAGATGATAGTGGTATGATTTTACTGTGTGCTACACAGAAGCATAACAGTTTGTACAATAAAATTGTGTTTTTTATCTTAAAATAACATTCATTGTGACATGCAAAAATAAATTATATTTACATGGCCCTATGTGAAAAAGTGATTCCCCCCTCCTCCATCACATCTTTGGAAACCTGAGTTCAATTTCTCTAGCCAAACCCAGGTCTGATTACTGCCATACCTGTTCTCAATCAAGAAATCACTTAAACAGGACCTGACTGACAAAGCTGAGTAAACCAAAAGATCCTCCAAAGTCAGACATCATGCTGGGATCAAAGGAAGTTTAGGAGCAATAAGAAATAAAGTAATTGAGATCTCTCCGTCTTGAAAAGGTTATAAATTTATTACTAAAGTTGTGGGACTCCAGCAAACCGTAGTGAGAACTGTTATCCACAAATGGTGAAAACATGGAACCATGGCAAACCTTCTGGGAAATGTCCGGTCAACCAAAATTACCCCAAGAGCGCAGTGATGGCTCATCCATGATGTCACAAAAACCCCAGAACAACTTCCAAAGACCTCCAGGCCTCACTCGCCTCAGTTAAGGTCAGTGTTCATGTCTCCACCATAAGAACGAGACTGTGCAAAAATGGCCTGCATGGCAAAGTTTCAAGATTAAAACCATTGCTGAGCAAAAGGAACATAAAGGCTCGTCTCAGTTTTACCAGAAACATCTTGATGATCCCCAAGAATTTTGAGAAAATACTCTGTGGACTGAGAAATCAAAAGCTGAATGTGCGTGTCCCATTACATCTGATGTAAAAGTAACACAGCATTTTAGGAAAGTAACATCATACCAACAGTAAAACATAATGGTGGTAGTTTGATGGTCTGGGGCTGTTTTGCTTCCTCAGGACCTGAAAAATGTCCTGTGGTAAATGGAACCATGGAACCAGATGTATGGCCATCTGTTTGTGACCTCAAGCTGAAGGACACTTGGGTTCTGCAGCAGGACGATGATCTGAAACACACCAGCGAGTCCACTTCTGACTAGGCCACTCCAAACTCTTCATTTTGTTTCTCTTAAGCCAGTCAAAGTCCTGACCTGACTCCCATTGAGATGCTGTGGCATGAACTTGAAAAGGCGGTTAATGCTCAAACACTCTCCAATGTGGCTGCAATTCTGCAAAGATGAGTAGGCACAAATTCCTCCACAGTGCTGTAAAAGACTCATTGCCACTTATCTCTTTTTCACACAGGGCCATGTAAGTTTGGATTTTTTTCACACCTTCATTTAGAAACTCAATTTTGTATTTACGTGTGTCATCTCTGTATAATATTTCAATTTGATTGATTTGATCTAAACATTTAAGCATGACAAACATAAAAAAGTGGGAAACCAGGAAGGGGGAAACACTTTTTCTGACCACTGTATGTATACTACACCTCCCATAGCGCATATGGTTATCTTTGTCTCCGTGTTAGCTCTGTGATAGGCTGGTGCCCTATCCAGAATTTCACAACCCTGAATTGTATAAGGCTCTGGTCACATCTAGTCAGTGACTATCTTGAAACCATGCTGTGAAAATTGCTAAACCCTGATCACTTAGAGACCATTTATTGAATGTGTATTAAATGACCAGCTGGCAAGTTGGTGCTGACTAGTTGCTGGAAGTTCCCATAGTGAAATTAATCGCAAAGAGGTATATAGTTCTACACGGGAAATTTCTTTGCAAATGTTCTGGTCACTAACAGGTTGCCATGGTCACAAGTAATTTGCATGAAAGACACAGACTCGTCAGCAAACACTCAAAGTCCTCACCAGGAAGTAGTTTGAAGCAAACTGGAAATGGAGAATGTTGAAGGGTGCTGGTTATAGCAGCAGGGCACAACTTTTACTTTGTGTTTTGCTTCAACCTTTTTCGAGTTTCACTGCAGCTCAGAGAGTAAATTTGCAGACAAGTCTTTCATGCATCTTTCGGGCAACTACATCATTCTGCTAGTGACCATTAATCATAATTATTTTTGCTTAATTATTGTAAGCAATTGGTTTTTTTTGCAGCACCCTCTTCGGTTTCGCCCGGCTTCCTCCAATCTCAAATGACTTGCCAACCAGTTGGGGGAAAAAATATTTTTCCCTGGTGGAGGCAGGTTGCCAGGTGGGAGCTTGCCAAGTGGTGGCTGAGTGATTTTTAGGCCTGTGTGATTGAAGCCCAAGGTGTTAAGAGGATGGATGGATGGATGGTTGAATGGATGGATGAATAGTATAAAAAGCTTTCATGTTTAAGATTCCGTGGAGTTTACAGTATGTTTCTGTTTTTAAACATGATACCTTTAGACTGAACACATTATTCTTTTAGTCTTTTGTACCTCATTCACACTATGACTTCTATGTTTCCAAGAGGAAGAACAATCCTCCACTGAACAAAAGGGGGGAAATTTAGACCCAGAGGCACCCATGCAAGTAAGGCAGAGCAGTTATTTAATAGAAGTTATTTTCTGGTACATTGGATTAATTGGAATGGCTACAGTACTTCCCCTGTAAACACATTTGTAATTGTTCTCACTCTGGGAATAGATGTCTGTGTTTTACAAATTGTAGCTCACTGGTGCTGCGCTTAAATACCGCACCCAGCTGTTCAGCAAATACTTTTTGTTAGATCTCAATCTTGCAAATGCTGCATCTGTGACAGCATTCACCAAGGACATATATCGCAAAATTTGCAGAAGTTATGTATGCTATGCAAGAGCGTGTATAAGTGTGTGCCATCATAGGAAACACGAAAAGGAAATTGAAAGCATCTATTAGAGCTCCCTTTTTATTAAAGGTAATTAGCTTTCCTATCTTTGCTGTATTTATGCTTTTCACATGTCATGTTGTATAACATGTTTAACCCTTTTAGTATATGACTATACATTTCCATACTGCATGCTTGTTACGTCCCCCCCACCATGGTGGAGGCAAAGGTAGGAAGGAGACAGCAACACTGGACAACCACAATCAATGAAGGAGGAAGACAACAGAACAGTTAAGAATCAGGCAGGATTTATTGGTGGCTTGCCTTGATAGTCAAAATTAACCAAAGAAAAGAGGTGGGGGAGGAGGACTGGGCGGTTGATCAAAATCAAAGAAATTAATAAAACAAAAAAAGAGGTCGATAGCTTCCAGGGCCTAACTGAAACAAAAAATGCAAAACAAAAAGCCTACCTAGCTACTCGACAAAAGGTCAGTGAAAACATACAAGAGTGGCATCAACTGCATAACCTAGTGTGACTAAGGGTACGTTCACACTGCAGGTCTTGATGCTCAATTCCGATTTTTTGATCAAATCCAATTTTTTTTTGTCTGCTCGTTCACACTACAAATAAAATGCGACAGAAAACGCGCTCTAGTGTGAACGCTCAAAGCGGCCCCCATGCGCAAAAGAAGATGTCACACACAACGTGCTCTGTTTAGACCCAGAGCAAACAATATTGTTTGACTGATGGCCCTTAATATAAAGACTTCGGACTTCACGTTTCCCAATTTTTGCTTTAAGTTATTTTGCTATTTACATAATAATGTAAACAACCTAGTAATGATCCTTATTGCTGTTTTAGAGGAGCGGTGCTTCAAAGGATAGTTGCAGATTTCTGTCAGAATCTGCAGATTATACAGTACAAATAAAATGTTCACGTTTCTCCAACGTTGTCTTCCCAGCAGTTTCACCGGATTGCCAGGAAGCGTTCGCGATGTCTTATCGGGCGCTGATAATTGGTGTCTGTCTTGTGTCAGTGACGTAAAAGATGGCTTTAATGCGACTTGACCATTCACACAGCAGTAGCTTTCTGTAGCATCGGATATGTATCGGATTCAGTACCACATACGAAAGTGACCCAGATCGGATTTGAAAATATCGGATTTGTGCCATTCACACTGTCATACCATGATCGGATATGGGTCGCATAGGGTCAAAAAAAAATCCTGTTCGCAAATGTTTATCATAAAGCAGAAACCAGCAGCCACCAGCTGGCCAGGGAGCTGCTCATTTGTAGTGTTCTTTGGAGAGTTATTGGCCAACTGTGCCCAGACCAGCCAATAGACACATGCCAATCAACTTTGAACTGGCCAATAGGTGGAGGCTTGACACCTGAAAGCTAAAAAGAACACCAAAAGCAAAGCCACATCTCTTGGCACGTAACAATGCTACTTGCATTGCTGAAAATACTAAATACTGTTATTGTTACTGTTTATTTGATAAAGATTTGTGTAAGTTAGAGCTGATAAGTAATGGCTGGCACATTTACACTTGTGAGCATTCAGATATTGCTTCCAAATCACAAAAGATAACATGGATTTATAAAGTAGCATAAAGTAATATTCCTCATAGAGGAAAGCTGAAGTCATTGTTCTCTGCCCTTTTAGCTCTGCTTTTGATCCCTTTTGTAACTCTTCATGGCCCTTTAACCATTAAATGCTCATCAGCTAATTACTATGTATGTCTGCTGCTTAATGCTGAACAGGTAGTGTTTAATGATACAGTAGTTTAATAACCATACTTGATTACTGACAATAAAATAGGCAGTGAAGCTTTGGTAATGCCCCAACAGTAAGCTAAAAGACCATAAAACTCTGCAGAGCTTAGAAAAACTGCAGTGGTTGACATTTTTTCACTCTCTTGTAACTGCAAAAAACCCATTCAGACCAAAGTGTCACCACGGTGATGTGTACTGGTCATGGAGTTCTCAATATACTGCATGCTGCAGTGGGGGGCATAAAAAAATCCAGTACCTTTTAGATAAACATGTACTGTACTAGTCCTTAAATTACAGAAAAAGCATAATTTGGACAACCACTGGACAGAAAATATTTAAATAGATGAAGGAAAATCAGTTCTTCTATGCAATATCAAATATACTGTGGGAGGATTTAGGTCATCTGGAGAAATGGTGGAAAAGATCAGAGCTTTAACTGCTTGCACTAGAGCATAGATGACTTAGAAAAAGCCCTGAAGATAATCGTGCAATAGAAAAGACTAAGGACAGGGGCAATATGAGTTATAAAAGATGCAGGGGAAGGAAGGTGGCACTAATTTTGTAGTACCTTGGAGTCAGGAAAAGTAATTTTTAAGCTTTTGTAAACTTTTGTAAGAATTATTAGCTGCCTACATCTCAGGTTGAAGAGGTTTTTCTTTTACTTTGAAGTCCCTGTAAAAGCATATCCAGTTTAAGTTTCTTCTATCACAGGGCTGACACAGAGACAGACAACCATTCACACTCACATTCACACCTATGGGCAAATTAGAATCACCAATCAGACTAACCTGTATGTCTTTGGACTGTAGGAGGTGGCTAGAGCACCTGAAGAAAACCCAAAAGATGTGCCTCTTAGGCTAATTGACAATTCTAAATTGGTAAGTTGGGTGTGAATGTGAGTGTGAATGGTTGTCTGTCTCTGTGCCAGCCCTCTGATTAACTGGAAACCTGTCCAGGGAGTAGCCCGTCTTTCAACCTATGACAGCTAGGATAGGCTCTATCCATTTTCTTGCAAAGTGGAAGCAAATAGATGGAATGGCTGAAAACGCATGAAGGACTGAGAACTATGTTGTTTTAAATTGTAGATTTAGGCCACTGAACTGTTTTCATCACTCCTGTATTCAATTTCTTTTGGCCCATCTAAAATAAACTCTCAGTTGAAACATTACTTGGCTAACAATAATATTTTAAGTGAAATTAAGGCTGGCTTTAGCTTGGGTCATGGTACCATAACAACTGCAATGTTGGTATCAAATGGTGTTGTTCATGCTTGAGTCCCAGTTGCTTTGTGTGTTTAGAGGATTAACTTTGAGTCATAGCTTCCTTACCCTAGTAAACTAATTTTACAAAACACTGTATGAGGTACAACCCTCTAATGTAGACTTAAAAGGTGTTGCCAGCAGCTGCTTTTTGTTTTTAAAAAGGTTTTAATCTACCTTTGTGGTTCATAGCACATTTTATTTGATCCATGAACTCAATAGTCATTTCATAGTGCTTTACATGGAATTTGAGCATCATCTTGGAAGTGACTGTTAGTGTAGCTGATCATTTTGACTTTATAAATATAATTGTAAATATAATTATTATCTTCATGTCTTCCATCATCTTTCCTGTCAGTCTTCACTGCACCTATCCAATAAAGCCAGAAGAAAGGCCAAAAGAAAATACAAGGAAACATGACGTTAATATTCTTAGCCTAGGAGGAGACTTTATCAAACATATGGATCTTATACATATTTTGGTATCTGGATGAATGATAGACTTTCTCCTTGAGTACATAGAGCACTTGTTGACATTTTTATTTTATTATCAAAACAGAGCCAGTATTAATTTATCAGTTAGGGAAATATTTTCATCATAGTTGTTTGTTTTATATAAAAGTCACTGTATGGCACATATCATGATGTAATTTAAATTTGGCTCTTTGGACTTCATTAGCCTAAGAAAACAACAGCACTGGTATAATTTCTTTATGTAAAAAAACCCATATTGGGTAAACTTTCTTGTTATCTGAATAAAACCTTCAAACAAATGCTGTGATTTGTGCTCTTTTTTTTTTTTGGCTGTTTTTTGTTTTGTACCCAGACTTTTTTCTGGATGTGCTCGAACAGCATTATGTAATTTTGCACCTTGGCTGTGGAATGACCTTTAGAGTAAACTAAAGCTGAATGCTTTTGTCTGCCTCCGAGAGTTCAGAGCTCTACAGTCTTCTGTCTTCTGGACTTTTTATTTTGTTTTAGGTTACTTGTTGACTTGTTGTGTTTTGTTTTATGTGTATTTACGTTGTAGTTTATTTATTTTCTCAGTTGTAATTTTGTTGACATACCTTTTTGTCCACATCTTACTAGAAAAAGTGACTTTTGGCTGCTCCCTTGTCACAAGGGATCACCACAGTGAACAGGTCCACATGTTTGATTTGGCACAGTTATATACCCTTCCTGATACAGCCACAAAAGGGATTTGTTCCTCCATCTGTTAAAAAAAAATTTTTTGTTCTCTTTTTAAATAAAGGTTAAATCATAAATAAATACATTTGGAGAAAAGCATTTTATTTAAATATCCTAAGTACGATGATTTATAAAAAGGTGGTTTGATTCGGTGTGGTAAGAGCAACACTGATGATCACCACTAACACTCACCTGTGCTGTTACACTGTAGTTCACAAGTATAACACTGGGATTCATGGACAATCTGCTATTACTGTTGAGGGGGATTTACCAAGTACTGCTTCTACTTGCCTGATTGACAGCCAGTCCTATTATTGGCACTAGTTCCCAACAATGAGTCCCAGTTGCTTTGTGCATTTAGAGGACTATAACTTGAGTCATACCTTCCTAGGTTAAGCTAATTCTACAAAATGTTGAATTAGGTACAACCCCCTAATGTAGTTTTAAAAGTTGTTGCCAGCATCTGCTTATTCTTTAACAATTTTGAAACATAAACTTAAAATCTTGATTTTCAAAAGACATTTAATACTGCTTTCCATGGAATTTGATGATCATATTTGAATTGATGGTTAGTGTAACTGGTAATATAATGTAACTGGTAAATTATTATTTTTTTAAATTAAAAATAAGAAATGTCATGCCACATTTTCCAGTCAGGTGTGTCAGTTGTGATGGAGTTGATGACAGTTGATGGAGTTGATGATGCCCTTCAGCTGGTAATGAAAAGTCGTAACAAAAACTTTAGACACGCTGGTGAAAAAACACGTTGCTGCATGAATGATTTTAAATTTGACGTTATTGCATCTGCTATGATTATGGATGAGCTTATAAATCGTAGCTGGAAAAATGTAAAACTAGTTATTTATAATGATGGATTGCACTTATCAGCATGGCAGTTTCTGCCAAATGTTTTCTGTGAAAACAATGAGAGCCTGTGGGAAAACCCAAATTATACATTAAACTTGCATCGCTTTTACACACACCACTGCCACCTTGTAGACTGTCCCGGACCTTGGCTTTATCAATCATGTGACTCTGCCCATCAGCAGCAGATTAAAAGACTGTTAACCCTGTCATGAGGGAGAGAGAGCAGGGTTGGCATCAGAGAAAGGCTTGTCTAAATGTAAATAGGAACTGCATTTCTGGGTGAGCTTACCCTCCTCCTGGTACTCTCAGCTATAATGGATAACACTGCCAAGCCTGCAATTACTCACTGTCTCTTGCCAGCACTGTTTCATTACACCTTTTAGAATGAGTCCCATAAAAATAAATTAACTAAGCTTAAATAAAATAAAGCTATCTACATTTATGTTCTGATGACATCTCTGAAACTCTGTAGCCGCAGCCTTGGCTCTCACATTGCCTGAGATTGCTATTTGTGCACGCACAATCTTTAATTTATAGATTAAAAACAGACATTTAAAAGAAAAAAAAAAACAATGCTAAAAAAGCTAATACTAATTCTAAGACACATCAAAAAATACAAAAGACAGCATATATAAAAGTCACACACAAATCCAGGCAAAAAGTAACCTTTTCATCTTAAGATGAAATATTTAAGCATAATTCTCACTTGTCACATTTAATGGAAACTTTATTATTATTTCATTAAGCCTCAGTAAGTCTCAGTGTTGGCATGAACAATTCTTTTTCTCCACAGCAGACATTGGAGCTTGTAAAGGAAAAGCACACCGACGGAGGTAAAAATGCTATATACCTTGTCATTCTGGGGTGATAGTAGTGGGCATGTTGATTCACTGTCATGGCTTATTGGGACACTTAATGGAAGTGAGCTGTTGCTAATAAAATTTGTACATGTGCGTTTCCTGGTCTGCCATGAAAGAGGTTGATATCAGGACACTGAAATGAAACAGCTAAATTGAATTCTCTTATTTACATGTGTGCTTTCTCCTGTGATATATCTTCCATGAAAAAGAGCTGCTGATCTCAGGTATGTGTGTGTGTAACACACAAACTGCTGGATTGTCCTGGTGTGTAGTCATTATTTTTATGTTTAACCATAGATTTTCTCAAAATCACTAGCAGTTAAACACAGTTCTCCTAGCTTGCGGTGTCTAATTTTCATCTGCTGATTTAAATTATTGGTACACTGCTCATTGCTTCACTGTATTCTTAGTTTTGAAAACATAGTTCAACACGATTGTGATACAGTCTGCTAACTGACAGTATCACCACTGAGTGATAAGAAGACCCTCTGTATTAAAGCCTGATTAACTGAACATCAATTTTAATGATGTAAACTGCAGCTGGGTTTTATTTTTATACTAATTAACTTCACATTAATCAGCAAGGTGTACAGTCTGTAAGCTAACATTAACCTCAGCTTCACCAGATCATTCCTAAATGGGGTGGTACTCCAAGTCTATGTATGCTTACAAGCGGTACTCACAAAATACATAAAGCAATATGCAGGGAATACTTGCTGACATGAAAAAAGTAGGGGAAGTTGGCTTTTGGTTCATAGAAATAATTCAGAAATGGCCTATAAACTGAAGACAGTGTTTATTACTGCTATCAATGAACTATTTATTGAATAATTATGAACGTCAACTAAAGTTCAGAATTTATTATTTTTTATCTCATGTTTCCTCAGACACAGGGGATCCAGTCAAACGTAATGATACAAACACTTTAATTTGAAATAATTTGAAATAATTTAAACAGCAAAAAATTCAGCCAGTTTGAAATATAATAAACAAATATTCTGATACAATAGATTTCTATATACAAACTTAAAGCTCAAAGTCTAAGAGCATCATCTGCAGTATGTTCCCCTACTCCATACAGAGCTTTGAAATCTGTTCATTTACTGAGATCAAGTGCAAAAGTCAGTAAATATGTGAAACCGACCCGACTCTGTAATGCGTTTTATAGTTATGTACTGCTGGTTGTAATCTGTGAATGATGTCATGAATGATGGTTAGGTTAGGATTTATCTTTTCACACAGAAGTGGCTGCCCTGTCAGTTGCAAAGCCAACAAACTCAGTGGATGGACTGAATCATCTCACTGTCACACGATTGAGTGCTGAAATTGAGGTTTCAGTTGTAGTTCAATACTATTTTCTAAGTGTTACAGCATCAGAAGACCCTTTACAGGATTTGCCTTTTTGATTTCTCACATCAAGCGAGCACAGAATTTCTAACAGCAGCTGCTTCACATCTCTCACAATAGACCACCATAACCAGCTGATTCATATACCCACATATAAGTTTCTGTTTTGATTTCGCTTTGTCTCTTATAGTTAATATTTGAAAATGGGTGCCATCAAGAGAGTGAGTAGAATCTGCATATATTAGCCGAAAATGCAAAAAATGTATCCGTTGCTATAAGCAAATATAAAGATTTTATTTCTTACACATATTTATGGTGTACTACATTTAAAATAAATAAATTTTCAAATTTGGTGTAATTATTTTTGCCATTAAGCTCCATGCACTCTTGTTCACTGAGGAATATCTCATGAGTGCTCTCTAGGTGCATTGCACCCAATTTCCACACAATGGCATTAATAGTAGGGGAACAGACTCTGCACATTGTTTCAGATTTAACCTTTCAGTTGCACTTTTTTTTTCTTGTTTTTGTGTGTGTGTGTGTGTGTGTGTGTGTGTGTGTGTGTGTGTGTGTGTGTGAAACACAGCTCAAAAAGGGCTATGCATTTAGCTCATGCTAAATGATAGCTTGAACTGAACCCCTTAACAATTTGACCACTATCATGACAATGAGAGAGATGTTTTTTATGTTTATTTTGAGATATGTTTAAGAGTTCGGTCAAAAGAAACGTCCAGGGTAAAAAAAGTGAAAACTGTGAAAAAAGTACAGGATATTCTTTTGTTAAATACAAAAAAAAATTTTTTTTTTAATGTTTAATAAACCAATTTCAACACAAGTTTGACTTTTGCTGTTTCTTGCTGTAAATACATTTTTCTATGTCATTTCTAGTATTTCTTAAACAGATCTGATCTGATCACAGCTTTGAATATCTTTTCACTTCCTATCACTTAATAACATAATGGAAACTTAATAATCACTGAAGAAGCATAAAGAGAAATCATAAATCTGAAATAGTTTAATGTATCTCAGTTTTCTACTTTGTTTAATGACTTAATGTCTTCTTGAACAGTGCACCTTTTTAAAAATACTTTAAAGTGCATGAACTAAAATCTCTGTTATGAATGCTCTTGTTTAGATATGAATTTCTCATTCTCTCTTTCTTTTAGCAAACTTTGTTTCCTATTTACAAAATGCTTGGTTTAATCACTCCAGTAATTATGTGATATATTATATTTTAAAAACTGATAAGATGGTTTATAATTAAGAAGGTATTTTATTTCTTGAGGACTCTGATAGCAATGCGTTCCAGTAGTACCTAATATGATAAGCGAATTTAACCACAGCCATTTTATGATAGAGATCTAGGAGCTTGCTAGTGGCTGACACTGACATTTGAGGTTAATTCTTCAAAGGCAAACAGACAGGCAACCTGATGGGAAGCCTGATTGGTACTTGGAAAGAACAGCTTTAAATAAAATGCATAATCAGATAGCAAACCGCAGGCAGCCAGCCATAGTACTTCATGTGATTCTATGGATAGGAAAGAGCATCCAGAGGCTGAGAGGCAGTGAGTCAGCTATCAGCCCCAGCAGCACCGGGTGATTTGAATTTACTGTCAGGATTAATGCCATCCCTAGATTTCGATTTGGTATGTGGCTCTTTCGTTTGTTAGCGACTAGACTGAAAGTGTCTGTGTAGCTAGGTAGAATACTGCTGGAGTTTTCTCCATGTATCTTTTTGTGATGGAAGAACCTCAAAAAAGGAATATGTTCAACTTGCACAAAAGCTTCTTACAGCCTTGTCACATGTGAAGCTCAAAGTGAAATTCTTAATGATAACAAATGAAGAGAGGATGACACTGGAAGACATCTCAGATTTTTTTTTTAGTCACTGCTTGAGGACGAATGCTTTCTCAAATGTTTCTTTCCACTTCATAAATTAGCAAACGTTTCCCCTTTTGGTCCTCTGAAGCAAAAAGGAATGACTGTCTCTCTTTGCTGTCAAATTAATTAGAATTATCCTGTTTTTAATAATTCTGTTAGATCCTGTTATGGGTCACGTGTTAGCTGGCTCTTGTCACAGGGAAGTTTCTTGTTTCTGAAGAGCGGGGTAAGTTGTTAGGGAGGGAAGGGAAAAAATCCCAATTACCTTAGGTTATATTTCTCTTTGGTTACAGGATATGATGGTATAAATGATGTCAGGGCAGAATGACAGGAACTCAAAAGAGGTTATCTGTAGCACAGCCAATTACTCCACAGTGGGCCAGTGAGAAAAGTATGGGTCAAACAAAAGGAGTCCATCAAAAATGCAATTATAGAACGAAACTGCCAACAGATAGGGTTGTGTCCCAACAGGGAGGTAGTTCAACAGTGCCACTAAATACACTAGTGACATTTTAACAGATGTGCTCATTCATTAGAAATGATGAATGAAAACACAATAAACAGAAAAAGCTTTGGGAATAAAAATACACTAAAGACAATTGCAGCATACAAAGTAGTGATATATATGCCAGCCTTAATTTGACAGCTCCATTGTTAATATTTAATTACAGGGACCTTTTACATTCAGCGGCTGTAAAAAGTTGTACAGTATGTGGAAAAATAGGCTAACTGCTTATGGTGTCACTAATGTCATTAGAGTTTCTGAGCTTGGGTCTAAACATCATAGTAGACAAGGATGATCTTGGTTTGCAAAAAACAAACCAAAAAACAAAAAAATATTCAACATTATTATTTTCACTAACTAGTACAGAACACTAGATCTGCTAGAGACAATGGCAGTGACAAAAAGACAGGAGCCATAGCTGCAGATGTTATGGTTGTCATTGGGGCTGGCCAGGTTGGACACGATTAGAAATGAGTGTATCATAGAGACAGCTCAGGTTGAGTGGTTTGGAAATAAAGCTAGAGAGGCAAGGCCAAAATGGGCACGTGCAGAGGATGGTTAGTGGATTTATTGGGCAAAGGATGTTGAAGATGGAGCTGCTGGGCAGGAGAAAAAGAGGAAAATCACACAGAAGGTTCATGGATGTGGTGAAGGATGACATGCACCTCTGCATGTCATCCTTCACCACATCCATTTGCATCTTCTCCTTTCATGCTGACCTCTCAGCATGAAAGGAGAAGATGCAAATGACAGGGTGAGATGGAGGCATATGATATGATATGCTATGGTGACCCATAAAGGGAGTAGCAGAAGAAGAAAAAAGGCGGCTAGATAACTTCATATTTGGCAAGGTGTTACAGCAGTAAAGTCAGTCCTACGCATGCCAGTGAGCGCTAACGAGATAAGCTGATGATTTCATGTTGAGTTTATTTTAGATTAAGCTGTAGAACTGATGGAAAATGAAAAATGGGTGATAATTGTTTGTAAATTTGACACTATTAGCAGAGATCACCCCATTACTGCCCTGGCTGATTATCAGACCAGATATTTGTTGTTTTCAGAATCCATACTTAATCCCATTGCTGCTTAAATAACAAATGTCTCTGTTTTGCAGTAATGGATCTTTTTGAACAGTTACTGCTTGCAGGCTCATAGACGAATGGAAAGAGTAAATTATTACTGAGATTATTTTGTTTTAAAGATCATCTGCCACATGTCTCAAGATTTGCAGTTAAATGGCTGCGATGTGCACCAGATCTCCTTCACAGTGTTAAAATTGTGATTTTATTTTGGGGAAGAGGGAACACTTGCAATGACAATCAGGGTGAGAAGGACAGTGAATAAAGATGCTGGATGGGAAACACAATGGTGGAGGCTGCTTTTGCGAAATTCTCCCCATCAAATTCATGGTGCGCACTTCTATGTTAATGATGTGACTGAAGAAACAACCACCATTCCAAGTTTCAGTGTGGATCACTGGCCAGATTAAAATCTTTCAAAGTTTTGTTTTTTGTAGACTTTTTTTAATTGCAGTACATTTAATGTTGCACCGTTGATGTTAGAAAGTAAACATGGCAATAAAAGCACAATCCCAGCATATATTGAGTGTGCAAAATATTGTAATAAACAGTACACTGCTGTTTTCATGTGTTATTTTACGTATCCAGCTGTTAAATAATTGCATATCTGGAAAGTTTTTCTTATGAAAATGCATTAAGTCATATTTTTTTATGCCAGCAAACCTTCCAAAAATTGCTTTGTGAATGTATGATGGCACTCACAATTACTCATTTTATTCAGTAACACCACTTGAAAACTCTAATAATGTACTGTATTCATATTAAGTATTTCATATTTTTTTATAACTCCCACACATTTGAGAAAGTGGGATTGCTGTAACAAATTTAAAAAGTTAGAATAAATCAATAAACTTGAAGTAATGTATATAACTCTGTGGTTTTCTGCTCAAGACCTGACCACCTTAATCATGTTTAAAAAAAAAAAAAACCTGCCACAATCTGGATGAATCGATTAAAACAATGAAAAAGCAAAACAAATTTGCATACCAGCATTTGAAACTTCCAAAAGTTAGTAACGCTTATTAAAAGTAAAAGCAGTGAATGAGTTATTTTTTTCTTACAAGCTAAAAGAGCTAGAGAGACATTCTCTCCATAATGGCCAAAAAAACCAACATAGGTAAAAAGGGTAAGTCTTTACAATATATAGATCACAAAGCGCCACTTATAGTGTCTAGGTTTTTGAAAGCTATTGGAAAAGGCAAAGAGTATCCTGCAAAAAAAAAAAGACACAGTTGAAAGGGGAAGCAATTTTGAATTGAAAGACAAAAACACTTTCTGCAACAATTGTGATAAATGACAATGCGTGTGTAGCGGGGGCCCTCAGAGAATAAAGAAACGGGAAAGTGCCTAGGAGGAGGAAAAATAGGGCAAATGAAGTGGCAAAGACAATCTTTGCAGACGGCACGGAAAAAAGAATATCGGTCTGTGTCTTTGTGCATGTGTAGGTGTGTATGCGTGTCTATGTGTGTGTTGGAGTGGGTGGGTGTGCATACATCTGCGTATGCATATGCAGTGGGAAAGAAGGAGGGGGTGTGTTCACTTGGAGACAGCAGGGATGGCTTATTAGGAAATCATTCCTTTTAGCCAATGGTTTTTAAGAGAGAGGCAGATGTCATTTGGCTGAGAAGTACCACCTCCGAGAGCCAGCACATCCCCTTCAGTGTAACGCCGCGCAGTGTGAGAGCACCACTATCCCTGCTGTCTCCTCTCTGGCTATTTCTCCCGTTTGGTCCACAGACACTTTCTCGCCTTCTCCCTGATTCCTCCTGCTCCCTCTCTTTCTCTGCGCTCTGCTTGCCCCTCCTCTCTCCTTGCCTTTCCCCCCTTCTCTCTCTCCTTCTTTCTCTGTGATTCTGAACCACAGACACAGATAGGATCTGTTACAGCATCAGCATCAGCAAGAGCTCAGGTAAGACCCTTTTTTCTTTTTGGTTTGTTTTTTCTTTGCTTTGCAATGAGGGTTCATAAAATTTAAAGCATAAAGCCTGATTGCTTGCTTCCCGTAGTGGACAAATTGATTTCTCCACATTTCTAGTTTCTCCTTGCTCTGTTCGCCGTGATGAATTTGAAGTGGAGGTCTGATCATTTTAAGAGAGACAGTCTGAGCAAAGTTGAAGAACTCAAATGTCATTTTGTAAGTGCTTTTATTGCAAATAAGTTGTGACAATAACAACTTCAGCAATTTTACTTCAGGCAGAGGAGTGTACCTGATAGGTAGGACTGAATATACCCTTAGATAAAAAGGAAAACACGGATATTATGTATTAAACAAAGATGAGCAATGAGGCTGAAAGAATGAGAAATAAAGCCCGCAGCATGGGACAAAACAGAGAAGCAAATGGGCTTTCGCTGGTCGAAGCTGGTGGTACAAAGTGAGTTAAGAGTTAGGGAAGCTCAAGTGTTCACAGATCGGCAGGTGCCCAGCGGACGCAGTTTATCAGGACCTGTCATCCTTCCTGAACAAAGATATTTTTCTCTTTGGTATATTTATAGATTGATCACATGTGACTTTGTGTACAACAAAGAAAAACACGATAGTAAAGCTGTTAGTGTTC
Source organism: Neolamprologus multifasciatus (assembly GCF_963576455.1). NCBI lineage: Eukaryota > Metazoa > Chordata > Actinopteri > Cichliformes > Cichlidae > Neolamprologus > Neolamprologus multifasciatus. The sequence goes on from NC_140454.1 coordinate 25,511,128, forward strand.
TATGCAAGAACAGTTTTTCTCATCTTCAGAGTCTGTCAGAACATCTGAGGCTATACAGTATGACTGACTAGATTTTTTTTTTTTTTATGTATTCTTTAAGATGGTTACATTGCAAATCTATGCCTACTGAAATGAGCAAGTGAGAGAATCTGTAGGTTTATTCTACAACTGCGTGTTACAAGAGAAGGTTAGGTCATAGTGTTAACCATATAGTAATTGCTGGTCATGGATATAGCATTTGTGAAAACAGTTCCCTTTCAAAGTGTAATCTTTATAAATGCAAATGACTATATAAATTTGCATAAATTACAGAAGCAGACCTTGCTTTTTGCCTCCCTCATTTCGGAGATGTTAAAATGAGTTTAAGACTGCCCCATGAGCAACGCTTAGCCTTTGAAGTTTAAATAAACAATAGGACCATGCAATTGTACTTCAACAGTGAAGCACATTAGTGTCACTTAAATCATGTCTCATGGTGGGTTTGTCTGCTTTGGAGCACCTTTGCAGGAGAGCCTTTGCTGTAATGATGAATGTTGAAAGGTGGTCTTTGCTGATAAGTAATCTTTCAAGTTCATCTTTAGCTAATATTTTCCCGATGACCTATTGGTCGTTTCTGTGGTGTAAGAATATTCATCATACTGATGAATTTAAATGAAATCTGAAAATAGCTCTGAGCAAAGTTGCGTCGGGTCTCATAAGTAATACAGCGGTGTGCTTATATTTCATTCATGACATAGTTTGCAGCGCTCTCTTGGACTGTGGAGAGAAATGAGAGAAATAGCTTTGTGATGTGAAAAGACACTGGTTGTTGAGGTGAGAGAACAACCAGATACACTGCAGTGGAAACACTAACAGCTGGAGCTGAAACTGCACTTTAATTTATGGACACACACAGAAAACTTGCTCATTTTAACCAGACTTGCCATATTCCACAACAGTTCTGAGGCATGTATGCTGTTTGCTTGGCAATGCAACCCACACTGCACACAGCAACGAGGAAAGGCATGGTATGGGCTTTTTTGACATCTGTTAATGATACAAAATCAGTGACAGAACTACAAACCAAGAGATGTAAACGCCTTTTGTGCAGTATGTGCTGTATGTTGGCCATATAGGTTACCAAATGTGTTAATGTTTTCTAGAGCAAAAAGAAGCTGCCTCAGCTTGCCTGACACAGCCTCTTTCATTAACCCAGCATTCAGCTGGAGACCCAGAAAAATATCCGCGTTTTGAGGAAATGAGAGACAGAGAAATGGGGAAGCTGGTGCCTTTTCAGTCCGCTGAGGGTTCTGTGCTGACAGCTACACTCCGTCTTTTTTTCTGGTTGGTTGTGAGCTGCCCCAGGTGTGACAGGCAGCCGGAGTAATGGGGGACATTTGACAGATGCATATTTCCAGCCTTGAAAGCTTCATATAAAGAAGATAGACGGCATGGATTCAGGCTGAGCGTGGGACAAACTGTTGGGCTGTGAATCACCTCAATGAGTGCGCCGCCTCTCTGCTCGATTGATCCGTCACGTGACTCTCACAAGCCTTCCAAGTTACTAATTGTATCCCCACCTGATTATTGATTGAAATATGAGGGTGGTATATTGGACTCAAGGAGGCAGGCAGCGTGTTGCGCCCACTTAGACTGGTGGAGGTGGCTGAATTACAGACAGAGGGACCCCACAGATTTCACTGGTTTGATTTCAAAAAAGAAATATTTGGAATGAAAAGTCTGACTTCTGTGTAGGTTGAGTGCACGTATCTGCATGCACATGTGCATGGGGTTGAGGTATCACTTGTGTGCTGGATCCATTTTTGCAGCATCGCGGGAAAATTGTACTAATAATGGTGGCTTTATGCGATAATTAATCTTTTACAAGGCTATAAGGGCACATAACTAGGAGTCAAGGTAGGAGGATTAGATTACAGTTTTTAAAGTAGATGGAAGCGTTTCTTGGCAGTCAGACTTCATCTGGCAGTCAGCCCAGGGAAACGCTAACTGAGCAATGAATTCTCCAATTTAAGGTATATTTGTCTCCAGTGTGCCCCTATGTCATTTAAAGTCCCTGTATAATTTTAATTTACAGATTGGCCCATTTTTACTTGTTAAAGAACACATGTTAGGTGCTTTGAGCTAATATGCTCACAGGGATACTGACATGTTTGGCTATTAAAGTAGATAGCATGTTTGCCATGTTCACCATCTGGGTTTAACATTATAGCATACTAGCGTTTGTGCTCAACTCAAGCACAATAAAGCTTCTTCTTATTACTATTCTGAATGTCTGTACATGGCAATCCATACAATAGTTGCTGTCTGACTGATCACCAGATTGAGATGAGCTGAAGGTACATTTCCACTCATGCGTGGGTCTAGAAGATAGATGCACCCAACATAAAGTCACCCATTGGTTTTAGACTGCACATTTTCACCGCTCAGCACCTTGTTAAGTTTTCAAAGGCAGATGTTGCTATATTGGGATAAGATGTAATGATAAGCTATCAGCTTGATTTTAAAGCTGCATGGGTGGACATGAAGGTACAGACATCTAATAAGCACAAAGTAAGGGGTTAAAATAGTAGAACTTCACTTAGCAAACCTTTGTGGATGGTCTGTACCACAGCAGGCAGTGATTTTGTCAGATAGGTCCATTAAAAAGCTCCAAAGGCCACCAAAGCGGCAAACATGGTGGAAAGGTCTACCAGTGTCTCCCATTAGTGGACGTTGAGTGCATCAGATACCTGTAGCTACAGCAAACTGATTGGCAGGTTTCCCAAAACAAAGTGGCCATGCCTATAGCCCACAAAAGTACAGTGCAGTTATATTACAGTTATTATGAAGGAAGCTATCCATAGAGATGCCCAGTTTTGTGGACCATGTAAGTCATATATGAAGCATGTAAAGTTTCTTAACCTTGTAAAGATGTCATTTTAACAAAGGAGTCTATGGCAATGGACTGTATTTAGGAGCCAGACTGAACTAGATTTCAACGGATACACTTATTGGTATTTTACATTGGCTTCCTTTTTCAGTCTTGGGAGTTGACCTACAAAATCATGCACAGACCAGCCACAACATTATAACTACTGACCAGTGAAACAAATTATCTCATTATAATGCAATGTTCTCCATGTGTGCTGGTATTCATGTGGCTGACCACCCACTGAAGGATTGTTCCAGATCAATCACACTCCCACAGCATTGACATTGACCCAGCCTTCAAACTCCCTCGATCCCAATCTGATCAATTATCTGCAAGATGTAAGCCAGATCCACAGAGGCCCCATACTGCAACCAGGAACCGAAGGATATGCAGCCAAAAGCCTGGTGTCACACACACCCCAGGATATCGCAGACCCACTGTGTCCATGCTCTGATGGGTCAGAGCTGGCATAAGAAACATGTGAAAAAGATAGCAGGTGGTTTTACCATGGTCGATGATTGACGATTACACACAAACTAGAAAGATCACGTGTAATAAAATACAGCTAAAAATATAATTTAAGAAACGTTCTCCAAAGTTTTTGTGTCTCAGCCCCACAATCTGATCAGACAGACTGTTGTTAAGTAACTCTATAGAGAAAAACAGCAGTCAGTGATTGCAACTTAACTGAGTGCAACTTCTCCACTGTGTAGGTGTATGCTGTATTTGAAAATGCCTATGGTGTTTCAAATAATATAGATAATCAAAGTGATATTTATGAACAAATTTGCATTAAAATATTTCTTTTGACTAAATCACAGTGATCACAGTTTCTCCGTCTGTATAGCAAGCACATGTGGCCACTTCCATTTGTATTAAATAATAAACATAAGTTCTCTTTTGAAGTCATGAACTGTAAGCAAGTGTTCTGGGCTGCAAGTAAAATGTTACACAACTGTTTTCTTTATTTGAAAGCGTTGGCATTATAAAATGATAAAGGACAGATGGCTTAGTGCATACTTCTTTATCGCTAAGGGCTCTTCATATTACAGTTTATTCTGCCGTAATATGATGCAATGAGAGTGCTGAGCAAGTACAAAGTTATTTGTCAATTACACCTCCCTGTTAATAGGATTAGATGCATCTGAAAAGCCCTCAAAAGGGTTGTTTGCAGTGAATATGCTGTTCACAACTGTGACAGAGAGGCACGGCTCATGCTGAGGCTATGAGCAATAAATTGTGACAATGTTTTGGAGGAAAGTTGATTATTGGTTGTAAAGAGTCCATCAGTCTCTATATGTGGGTTTTTTTGTACTATTTTAATTTAAATACTCAGACAAAAATGATGATGTAATTTCACAGTTGGTCAATTAGGAATACTTTCCCAGGATGGATACACTGTTGTGTGCTCAAATGATATATATGCATAATCACTTTAATCAGTCAGTTGATAGTCAAGGCATGCATTTAACTGGATAACCTCACTGTTATTTTTCACTTTGGTTTATTAAAATTAGTGAACAACAAGACAAACATGTGCACATATGTTCCCAACATAATACTGGATGGTTGTATTGACCATCTCAACAGATTGTTAGAGATTCTATAAAATAGTAGAAATTCCCTCAAAGAAATCTATTTCTTAGAGAAGGCTGTCATCGGTGAAACCAAATTGGCCTTTTGAAAGTATGTCCATTAGTTTGTTTGAAGTGAAGAAAGTCCTGTTTTTTTCCTGATTGAAATGCAACTGTGATACATATTTTTTTAAAAAAATAGCAGACATGTTTTTGATTTTATTTTCCCCTCTTAATGCATTCACAAACCAAAGCAAAAAAGGCATCCCCTTGAATTTTTTAAAAGCTATTTACTATATATGGCAGATCTGCATTAAGAAAATATAACTTATCTCCTTTGATGGTTTAATTTGAATACTTTGTGGGGAGGACTGCCAGGATGTGTTTTGACAATGTCTTCATCTCGAGAAATATCAAATCACGGAAGTTCAAAAGCAGTTTGTAACCAACAGGAACACTTTAGGGGTTTGGTATGCCTGCAAAATGTTTCTGGGCTGTAATATATTTCCCCCTTCACTCACTTTACTGCTTTACACCCTTTTCACATGAAAAGCGACACCCGCTACTATTCAATTCATTTTTAATGAGAAGCATGTGGGCAGTGAGGGACTTGTGTGCACGCACCGTGGAAGGATGGGATTTATCACAATTGTCAGAGATCACATTTTATGTTGAGGTCACGAGAAGGAGGAAAATTTAATTTTGGCCGGGTTGGACTGCCCGGAGCTGTAATGTACATATTTAAATTTACAGGGATATAAACTAAAAGGCACATGTCAGTAAAGGGAGGCTCAGCGAGCTGTTTGTTCTGAGACGAGAAGAATGTACTCTTGTGACCGTGTCCTCTGGTAATGTTTTGTGTAAAGGCAGAGTACTATCAAAGCAGCTCTTATTGTGTCAACAGCTAGCAATATTGTAAATGTGTGTGTCAGTGAAAAATGGTGCAGCAATAAAGTAGAAATGTGATATCCTGATTGTACAAACTAAATATTGCAAACGGTTAGCTTGAATGTTGATGCTAGCCAAAGTTAGCTATCTTTAGCAAATTAGCTGGTGGCAGAATTAAGCATGATGTCTTTTATATATTGTTGTGGACTGCTCTAGTAAAGTGAGTGGGGAATGATTGAAAACATCCCTTCATGATGGTTTGATTACTCTGCTGTTCCCATGGTTACTTCATTGTGCACATGTACTGTATTGATACCCCAGATGGTGTGTTTGTTTCTCACATGTGGCAGGGTGTGGACCTCAGATTGGAGACTGCTTCCATCTGAAAGCACCTTTCTCATGACACATGTAGTTATATCATTAAGCTAGCTGCCATTTATTTTAATTTGAGCATGTGTGGGCCATTCATGGAAAAGTAATTCATATTCCACCCTGCTTTGCAGCTTCCCTGTGATGTTTCCAGGATATGTTTTCAATTCCAATTCTGAGTATGGCCTTTAAAGAGTTACATAACTAAAAAAAACTCTTTCCTCCTAGGTATGTACTTACACCCTGCTGTCTTCAGGTGGCTTGAAAAGAAATGCTTGTTTGCTGTGTGAGTTTTAATTCTTCTTTTTCTACATTATCATGTGGGATTGTATATAAATATCATGCTATTTTAGGCGCATCTGGTGCTTCTTTAAACCTTTTCCTGCCATTTTATGTTGGCATCCGAAATATTTTGGGTTAGGTCAGGTTGGGGTTGAGAATTTAATGCCATAACATGGCACATTTAAAGCAAAAACATTGTGATAACACAAGACATGTCTTGCTGTTATAGTTATGTGCCATTTTAAGGTACAAATTTGGGAAAAAAAAATATTGCATGTCTCTCCTTTATGTTAGAGAGCTGCAATTTTCAGCCTTTTCAAAGCAATTGCTATTTTAACTCATGATTAGGGTTCAGCATTTTTTAAAATATCTATGGAGAGAATGGAAACCTATACTTAACAACTGAACCAAGTGGTGGTTCTATATTTCAGCTCCACAAAAAGAATATTCTCACATCTAGTGCAAACATGCTGTATGCACAGAGTATAAATTACAGTTACAGCTACTACATTCATCTGGGGCCACCTGCATTATGGAATAAACTGTTCGGGAAGAGTAATAGTGAAAGAAATGTGTTCATTTACTGCAGTTTATATAAGCAACTATTTGTCTGATTGCTATATTCATGAGCTCTTGTGATATTAAAATGTAGTTTTTTTACACTTCTGGCACAGTGGTTAGTACTGTCTCCTCAGAGGAAGACGATTTGAATTTGCTGCCGAGGACTTTCTGCGTGGAGTTTGTGTGTTCTTCCTGTGCCACCAAAGACATTTATGATGGATCAACTGGCAGTGAGTGTGAGTGATTGCCTGCTTCTCTGTGTGATGAACTAGTGATGCCTTTTGGGAAATGTCAGTTTAGATGGGACATCGGCATTGGCTTCACAACCCTGTGACCTTAGTTAGATAATCACCTAAGAAAATCCACAGATGGATTTTCATAAATAAGGAGCTTAACAAACTGCTTTGATAGTTATCCCTGAAAAATGGAGATATGAGTTTGGTTTCATTTTAGAGTGAATTCTAGATTACTTGCGAGCATTTGGCTATATACAGGGTGGGTTATTTATATGGATACACTATAATAACATGGGAGTGGTTGGTTATATTAAAGTCCTGTTTGTGGCACATTAGTATATGTGAGGGGGCAAACTCCTCAAGATTGGTGGTGACCATGGTGGCCATTTAGAAGTCGGCCATCTTGGATACAACTTTTGTTTTTTCAATAGGAAGAGGGCCATGTGACACATCAAACTTATTGGTGTATCCATATAAATGGCCCACCCTGTATATGCAGGTTATCCTCAAAGACTACTTTTAAAATATGCACTCAGATACCTCAGTTTCAAAACTGTGGCTGCTAGAAACTTGTTTTTTTAGAGCCAGACGTGAGCGCATTCTAGCAAAGGTAGAATGATAAGTTACAACTAATGCTAGAGAGCCTAAAAGGTGCATCCATAGCCTGTATGTTAGACAGAAAACCAGTTTGAACCAGGTTGTAAACATGCTTATTCCTGCTGCAAAGCTTTTAGAGCCAGCGTGATATGGTTACTCGTGGCAACGAAAGTTTTTGGCACTTCCACATTGTCTTCCTTTCTAACCCCTGAGAGGTAGCTGCTGTGTTTGCTTGCTGAGTAACTGGAGCTTCCAGTGAGTCATTTATCTTGCTACATTAGCTGACATACCGTAGATATGTATACAGACTTGCATCATGGTGGAACTTTTATGAGGTACAATACTGTAAAAGGTGACTTTAAAAATGTAACCCCCCCCCCCCCCCCCCCAATGGTTTATTTTGTTGCTGCTCCTTTAATTTTCTATAAAGATTATGTGGTTGAATTAGGATCCCATTCACAAATAAACTACCAAAGTATGGCTCTTGGAAACAATTGTTACCTCTTTTGACCTCAACTTAAAAAATGTACCCTTTTTCACCTAAGCTTAAAAACACCTGACTCCATTAAAATAAAGAAATCCTTCTTAGAGGAAACCACTTAGAAAATGCTACCCTTGACATGGTTAGTGGTGATGATTTCATGGTCCTATTCCTCTTCACATCAAACTGATAGAGGGTAGGATGGAAGCTATTATTTGGACAGAAGAATCATAATTCTCTGCAGGGCTATTGCTACTTCACATTGCTACCCAAAACACAAACACTTTTTTTCCCCAGAGTCTATTGAATTTGCTGACCCCAAACACCCCAACAGTTTTCAATTACATTAGCCCCCACCCTGCAATCCACTTGGAATACAAATGCAGAAGCTTGAACAAGCCTTCTCTTAAGAGTCTTTGTCAAGTAGCCAGCTTATTTGTCTATAGTTCTTTCCATCTGGCCACACAGGTTATTCGTTGGCTGTTTTGTAGTTGTCAGGCAGCTGAAGGAGTCTGTCACAAAACCCAGTCAGCTCACTGGCCTTTAGCTTAGATCTCCTGCTTTTCTCACCCCAATTAACTTTGGATCACTGGCTATATTCACTAAATCTTCCTTGCGCGTAATAGAATTAGTGCAGCAATACAATTCGTTCTTAATGGTCAAATGTGTCTTTTTCTTGGCCTTCTGTACAGACATTTTGTCTCAATTGGCGTTTTTTTCTTTGGTTATTCTGCTGCTGTCTTTGAGGTGTCAGCAGTAATTACATTTAATGAGAAAGGAATGGAGTTGTTCACCTGAACAGAACGCACGACCTCTGATGAAAGAATGCCGTTTCTGCTTAGGAAAATGTGCAGTCAGTCAGTCAGTTGCGATGCTACTCTGATATTCGGGGTTCGAATCAATTTTGAACAGTCTTTTGTGCAATATGGATTCAGAAAGAGGCGATGTCACAACTAATGACTGGCAACTAAAGGGAGCGTGTACTTTAAGACTTAGTAATGTAGACTGAAAAGGTGAGAGTGAGCTGCTTAAGATCAACGTTCTTTTGATTTGCTGAGGCTCTTTTAAATGCTGCTGTTGCATCTTGTCTGATTTACCATGATAAGAAGCTGTCTTCAAGCTGAAATTACTAATGAAATGGGAATATTTTTTAAAAAGTGTATTAAGAGAAATCCGGTGTTACTCACTTGGTGTTACCACAGCCAAATATGATTTCCCTTGCAATGCATTTACTCTCTATCTCATCCAGCGACTTAGTATTTGCAGTGATCTGTGGTGTGAGTGGAAACATCATCTGACGTGAAACTGAAAGATAAAGAAGTCCTAAGGCAGATATATTTCATTATATATTTCATTTCTGAATTTTTACATTTTAATTATTTAATGCTTATTATAAATGCTAATTATACTGATGTTACATAGACTACTGTGTACTTTATGTTTCACTTAAAAAAAGTCAGAATTTCTTGTAATTTTTAAAGTGGTCTTGACCAATATTTCTTTGGACTTTTTGAAAGGTTTTCAGTTTTTCTTTGGACACTGGCTACTTTTTCACTCACATTCAGTCGAGTGTTTCTACCTGATAATTTTCACAGAAATGTTTTTCTACTGTGTTAAGCCACTTATCATTCTTTTAACGCATCAACTGCACCTGAGGGATGAATGAGTGTTGTGTCTACACATAATAGACAATCTAGCAAACAACCAATTTTAAATCTTATCTACTAGGAGCTTTTATTTTTTATTTTTTTACTAAAATCCTGCCACAAAACCACATACTTTGTTCATTATTTCTTTAGTTGAATCTATGGAAAATGGCAAATCTAACTATTTGACAGGCATGATTCCCAAAGAGCTATTTAGCTGGAAAAATCTTAAACTTTATCTCAGCTTGGTGTGCAATGTGTCTTTAAAAAAAATGAGGAAACTAGAGGAGAGGAGGAGAAAGAATCTAGCAAAGACCTGACACAGAAGCATCTGGCCTTTCAGTCAATCCATCCACTTCATTGAATTGTCAAGAAGTCATGCTGAAGGGTAACAGAGAGGCCCAGATATGCCAAATCATAAATAGAAGAAAAGAAATTAAGCAGCAACAGGTCTCATGGAGTGATGAATCCAAATGTGAAAGTATTTGTTCAAATGAATTTTTAGTTCAAATCACTGTTAGTGTGTATGGAAGAGGTTATAAAAGAGGTACAACAGTGATTATCTACAGCCATCCATTGGTATGGTCTGTTTTTGATTATTTTTTTTGTTTTTAGTTGGGAGTTATTTTGTGTTACTGCTTCCTGTTTTATTTTGATAGTAGTTTGTCTCGTGTGCCTTGTATTTAGTTTTACTTTCCTGCCTTGTTCTAATTAGTTTCAGCTGTGTCTCGTCATCCTCCCGTGTCCACTTTCCTTGACAACCTCATGTGGGAGTATTTAAGGCCAACCTTTCCCTTTCCTTGTTTTCAGAGAGTCTGTTAATCCTCCTTGTGTGTTACTGGCTTGTGTTTTGAATTCGTTTTTTTTTTTTATCACTTTTTCCCAGTTCTTATTCTGAACTATGTATAATGTCCTAAATATGTATAATTACATGAGCAGGAGTAAATACTTAATTTGCTGTAGTTTAGAGGCAAACTGTGCATCTATGTATTTGTCATTATTGATAAATAAAGTAGGACAAGCTCTAAATTAACAGTAGAAAGGGAGCGTTTCCTCAGCATACAATAGAGTGGCTCATGGATATGCGTGCTTTTTCTTAACACTATCATTGTAGCTTTGGCTACATAGGTAGTATGTATTTAGTACTGGAGCTGCAAATTGCCATTGCAAAAATATATATTTTGCTTAATGTATAGCTGTATGTTAGTGCTTTATACAAGCACAGATGTATATGGTTATATTGGTCAAATCCGCATAGTCGATATAATCCTATTTCTTCATTTACTTAATTGCCATCCACATTGCTAGTACGGTGTCATTATGCATAAACAGACAAAAACACCCACACACAGATGTACATTCCATTAAACAACCCTCATTTTTGTCTGTCTTTGAATATTGCATTTTATATAACATGAGTATAATGACAACGAGAACTCAACTTTTTAAAAAGTTTTGAAAAATCCATCAGTGATATTAAAAGATTTGTGCATTTTTCTTGGTCGCTTGAGTTTCTGGTCTTTCCATCTGGTTGTCTACGGATGTAGTGTTGTCCTTATCTTCCTGGACTCCTTCTCTGTGTAGATACACTCTGTTTTCATTCATTCTACATCTAATTAACGGTAGATAAACTAACATTTTAAAAACATCTACTGATTCACTTATTGCTGTTTGGGTCTTGTGTTGACATGTGGATGAGATGCTGCGAGGATGCGTTTTTAGCAATCATATTTCACCTTTTTGCCCTGACACCTGAGGTGCAAGAATCAGTGTTGCGTTGTCACGATGCTGCATTGGCCCTTTGCTCTCCACAGCAGCTGCCCGCTTCAAAAGGCCGCCTGTTGATGTGCTCTGCTCTCTACAGGAGAAGCTCCTGTGATAGTTCATTATTTTATTACACTTCAACCTGCAGCAACAGGCTGTGAGACATGTCTCTCCTCATTTGTAGTGCTAGGTACAGTTTCTTTGCTCTTTTGCATCTAATTAGGACAAGCTGTGTGCCTCCAAACAATGGGATAATGGCTGGCACTCACTGGCTGTGCTGGTGCTGAGTGCCTTCTGGCCAAGCACCAGAACCTTGGAGTGGAAATCTCTCCTTACACAAATGTGGCACAGTTACGAGTGCCAGGGTATGCTGGTGCTTATTGGTATCCACATCACATCCACGTTATGGACTCTGGAGGAGCTTTAGACTGCCTGGTGTTTTAATTGTTAAATATTTTACTCAGTTTATAGCTCATGAAGATTTGAGAAGAAAAATATTTGTTGTGGCACAGTTGTCTCACAGAAACAAGGTCCTGGTTTGCAGCTTTAGGTTGGCTGCAACCTTTTTGTGTGCACTTAGCACGTTTTCCCTGTACCTGGATGAGTTGTTTTCAGATTCCTTCCACAGTCCAAACATAGCTTGTTAGGCTAATTGGTGATTCTAAATTGGCTGTAGGTATAGATCTGACAATGTATCCTTATCTGCCTGAGTTCAACCTGTGATGACCTTACTTCCTCTCCAGGGTGTACCCCGCCTTTCACCTAAGGGTCAACAACAGGTGACCCCGCTCCACCCCCTCCTTGACCCTGAACTAAAGAAAGAAAGTAAAGAAAATCAAAACATGATTAGTTTGTTGATTTATATTTCCACATGAAACCGATTTAAAAAAAAAAAATCCTGTTGTTTCTAAAAACCTGATTGACATTTGCATTTTAGTATCACAAAATAATAAAAAAAATGTCCTCAATTCATATCATGCTGCTGTATAATTGCCTACAGTAATTTTGTTTAATCAAAGGCAATTTAGATTTTTAAGAGCTGGACTATTCATCAATGGTCCACGTGCGGGACCCTTTGTTGTGTTGATGAATGTTTAGCAATGAATTGCCTTCATCAAAGAGATGTAACATTTTAAATTTTTAAAAAAGAGCTATGACATTCTGTCATCTATCTGCAATATGTCATCCTCAGCCTCATTAAATAATACAACGGCGCAAGGATTAGACCACTTAATGTTTCAAATGTGCCGCCCTGTGGATTTTCTTCTCAAACAGCTTTTACTTTCCTGGAAAGTAAAAGCTGTGTTATTTTTTCTTGTTATTTTTTCATAGTTTTTCATTTGCCTATTGATGTTATTCTGAAATGGATTGAAAAAGACATTTAAAAATGAGAGATTAAATATGTCTGGATCATTCTTATTTATTATCTTAAATAAAGTATATGAGGCCATATATTATAAATTGTATAATTTGCAACCCAGCGTTTTCGGGTGCATAAATTATATCTTTTGTTATTTATAAACAAGCTATACGCCTCGCACCCCTTAAATGAAGAAGCAGGTTGTAATAGCATGTTAGGGTGCAGAAGCTGTAATGTTTGATGGTGTGGCAACATGTGAATTGCTTAGTGCCACTGAAAAGAGTTTTAGCTGAGAAAGGTGTTCTACAGAGGACTGGAGGCTTCTACACTTGTGTTTTGTTCTCCCCTGCTTAACATTGTTTTCCCAATGGCAGGTCTCCATACATTGCCTTGTCATGCATAAGTGTCTTCATTAGAGCAGCGTCGGTGCAGTTGTCTCTGTTGTGACAGCTCTAGTATCACAACAAACTGAAGAAAATACTGTCTTGGACTCTTAACCCTGTAAGACCCAACCCATCAAAAAATTCTGATTTATTTGGAACAGAGATGTTTTTTAACTCTTATAACAAAATACACTTCTTTTTTTTTTTGCTATATCTTGTTGTGTACGATATATTTTTATTATACATTTATTATATTTTTTGTTACATGTTTTTGGGAACTTTTTTGTCAACAACAACAATGTTAATTTTAGACAAAAATATAGTTTTTTCCACAACATGGGGCGACTGTGGCTCAGGGGGTTGGGAAGCGTGTCTGTAACCGGAAGGTCGCCGGTTCGATTCCTGGGCTCTCTGTCCTGGTTGTTGTGTCCTTGGGCAAGACCCTTTACCCTACCGCCTACTGGTGTTGGCCAGAGGGGCCGATGGCGCGATATGGCAGCCTCGCTTCTGTCAGTCTGCCCCAGGGCAGCTGTGGCTACAACCATAGTTTCCACCAGTGTGTGAATGAATAGTGGTATTGTAAAGCACTTTGGGTGCCTTGAAAAGCGCTATATAAATCCAATCCATTATTATTATTATAACATTTTGAAATTATAGCAAGTATTGATCATGCCGATGAGATAAAGGTCTCAGAAACTCATGTTTCAAATATCAACTCATGTAAACTCATGTATCATCTATCAAGGGCATTATAGGTTTAAGTTCTCAGGGAAGAAGACCATTAGTTTACCAACATAACGTAGTAACAACCATGTAAAGAGTCAGAGCAAAAAAGAAATCAGTAGTGATGCACTTGGCCAGTTGCTGACAACTCATCCTAGTCTTTACCTGATTTTGGAGAGATAATGGGATGCATTTTGACCCCTGAGCATTGCTATTCTAATGTTAATACTCTCATAAATGCTCTGATCCATGAATGGCTAAACAACTAACTTCTCCTGTATTATAACTTAATCTTAATCTTGAATCTGTTTTTCTTAAAATGCTTTAATGCCAAGTAAAATCCTGCTTCGAGCAAAACTTGTGACTCAGCTGTAGGACTGTCTACCAATAAGGCACCACTCGCATCATGAGGCCAATCTGGAAAGCGAAACCTAATTTTAATCTTTCAATTATTACATTGCTCTGCATTATTTAGATAGAAATATTACTAAAAACTGGTATTTTTTTTAGTCATTGTTGAATTAATTAATCAATTGGGCTTTTAACAATCAAATTTATGCATATAAAGGTTACAATGTTAAATTGCTTGTTTTTAAAGGGAGGCTGTGCATTAACTTTATACTTTAACTTTTTAATTTTTGGTTTTACAGAGAAAAGCTGCAATTAGGTTTGCAAATCCTAGCTTAATGAACAGATACAGAAAGAGCTATAGATGAAAGCGTACACTGCTGAACACATGCTGCCTGTAAAAATTAGTTTTACAAATGCTAAGAACATGCACTCTGTATTCTTATCAAACCCAGGAGGGCTTTTCAATATAAGGCTGCAAACCTTGATGAGTAATGCCTCCTCCAAGTCATGGTTAAACTGCATGTTTTATAAGATATAACTGCTCTTTGCTCTCGTTAACAATAACCACATCTGCTATTTTTAGCAATGACACTGGAAAAGATCAAAAATATATACGTGATATATGTTGTGTGTGTTAACAAACCCAGTAATTCACAATCAAATATGAAGTAGATATCCTTGTAGGTACATATGCATGAAAATTCTGGTTTCTTGGATACAAACACTGAGCGTGAACTTATTAAGAAACCACATGTTTGTTCTTTCTTGGAAACATCATGTGCATCAACTTTAGTCATGGCAATTAAAATGTGTCATTGTAATAGCTCTCACAAAGATATACATAGTTTACCAACATTATGTAAAATAGAATACAAGCTTGTCTATTCTGTTATGTAAAGGGTTATCAGCACATTGCTGGTGCTACAGTTGAATAATTATTTAGAGTAAATAATAACAGCTGAATAAGATTCCAGTGGGCACAACCTAAATAGAAGGACAAATGCTTTATTGCTGCTGTTGACAACACTTGCAGCTTTTTGGTCAATGGCTCACACCGGACTTCAAGGTGTTGTTTCTAAAGCAAACCATATATTGACAGATGATGTCATCACAGTGGCCTATTGGGAAATCTAAAAAAAAAAAAAGTAAAATGTAAAAAAACCCGTAACAGTCCCTTTGGAGACTGTCCAAAGTGCCAAATGATGCTGATGGAAAACCAAAGGTACACTGATTGGCATACAAGTGCCACATGGCAGTTCTAGTTGATTTATTCATGATTCTATAAAAATAAGATATGTTCACATTAGCATACTACTTGACAGAGTCACGGCTTAATCCACAGTGCCAGTTCCAAGTTGTCAACTCCAAAAACAAGATGCAGCAACCCCTGCAGCCAGCTTACAGTCTGCCTTTTCTTACCATCTATTTGACATTTTACATATAAAACTGTGCATTATTAAGTCGAAAATAAAAAAAATTTAAATGTGAATTTATAATCCATCAGCTTTCTCATCTTATCAGCTTATCCAACTTCACAAGAAGCTGGAGCTCTACATAAGGCAAGAGACAGGCTACACCTAGGGTTAACATAAAGAGACGATCACACAAAGTCTATTTAGAATCATCAGGAAACCTAGCAAGCATTTCTTTCAACTATGGGAAGAAGCTGGAGTACTCAGAGGAAACCTACGCAGGCACAGGGAGAACTTGCAAACTCAACACAGAAAGGCCCATGAGGTTTGAATCAGGATCGGTCTTGCTGTGAAGTGAGAGTACTAACGATTGTGTCACACCTCTTATCACATGTTTTTTGACATGGAATTCATTTGATTTTTTGTATTTCAAAGACCTTCATTCTGTGTGGAAATGAAAGCTTGGCTCACCATTGATAAAACAAGTTACATAAGATAAGTCAGTTCCTTG
The DNA here is from genome assembly GCF_963576455.1 of Neolamprologus multifasciatus. Classification (NCBI taxonomy): domain Eukaryota; kingdom Metazoa; phylum Chordata; class Actinopteri; order Cichliformes; family Cichlidae; genus Neolamprologus; species Neolamprologus multifasciatus. Next base: position 25,527,177 of record NC_140454.1, read on the forward strand.
CATTTTATTACACAGAGAGAATTATTGTGTTTAAGCTTTCAAGTCCTCTTGTTGAAATTGCAGCATTAGAAAGGAAGAGGCATAGCAAGAGATCATTAGAGTTCTTTGTGACACTGTCTGAGAGTATAAGCTGATTTGATCACTGTGCTGGGAATGTTGGGGAAAATTCAGGTGGTCATGTTGAAGCCACAGATGGTATGTGAATCTACATTAGTGTGCTCATTGACTTTATGTCGTGTTTTCTTTAACTGGCAGATGGAGCATCAGCATTTAATCTCACGAATAAATCCTGCCATCACGGTCATTTATTACTTGTAATTAGTTGTATCATTTACAACCTCTGCATAAAAGCGGAATGTATCCGCTCTTCTGCGTTGCTAAATCTTAGAAATGACTAGAAAAGCAAGAAGGTTGTAATAATTACTGGCTTTAAATTCCAATCACTCACCACAAATTGACAGTCAGAAAGCATGGTGTGATAAACTGATTAAATAATGAGATTATATTGTTATGATTACGCATTAACTCCCCTGTTAAAAATAATCAGGGTATTAATTGTTAAGAAATTAACTTCACTGCACACTGATTAAAATAAGTCACCTGCAGTCTTATATTTTTTTCTCTCTCTTTTTTTTTTTTTTTACAAATGAAGACTTTTGGTCAATTACTTGACCTCTTATTGTAGTTTTTAAAAGAGTGCAGTTACACATGCATGCACATGCACAACTTTACTTCAATCAATTTCCTTTCACAATACAGTGAAATATGAACTGCAAAAAATCATGCAGCATATGAGAAAGATCATCTTCTTACCATAATGGTTGCAAAACAGCTTCTGAATATAACTTTTTTTCCCCTTTGGTGGACTAATGGAATTGTTCAAATTCTTACAACTAATTAATAAAGAGAATAATATTGGAAAAGTACGAGAAATATTTAGTTTTATCTCCTGCCTTGCCTTGTTTCACCAGCATTGTTTGGCTTCTGCATATGTGAATATCTTCCACCTGGAGCTTATCTCCAAAACTGAAGGTGGGCAAAAACCAGCCACTGACAGATTGGGCCTGTCAGCCTTCGAAACATTTGATTGGATTTGGTGGCCACTGTGAGGTCTCTGCTTTCACAAAGTGAACCTGCGCAGGGTTTTCCACAGAGACAGAATGTTCAATAAAGTCCTACTTTCAGCCTTCCCTTGCTCCCTCCTCCCTTATCTGGGAAGCACAACCAGATAAGTGCCTCACCCAACAAAGGCGATAGAGCACTCACACTGTGAATCCATATGTCATGCTGTGTCTTCCACCCCAGAGTTGATAGAGCATCAATTAGACCTCTAGTGTGGGGGGGTTAAATTTTCCTGTAATTGTTATCAATGTGTAATATAGTCCTGAGGGGTTTCTATCAAAGTACCATATTTAATTATGCTGCAATTACAGTGTCGCTGTATCGTCTTTGTTTCATCCCAACTACAATATTGCAAACTATAGGTGCCATTTTTTGCACAGCATGTCATTGATAAACTTTTCTAAGCATTAACTGCACATAGCTGCAAATGTATTCTATATATGCATGTATAAGAGGTGTAGTATTTAGTAAACTCAATGCAAACTGAAAGGTTAACTTACTATTTAGATTGGGTCAGTGAATGGGACAGCAGGCATCTGCTTAGATCAGTCAAGGAAAACTTCAAACAGTTTAGGCCTTATTAAATAAATAATTTTGTTCCCTTTTAGTATTTCCATCCCAAAAAAGCATCTCAAAGACGTCACTCACAAAGTGGTAAACAACTAATCCAGGCTAATCCAGGCGTATATCACTGAGTTATTCTCAGAGAGGCTCATGCTTAATGAATGTCAGCTGCTCTCGGTTTAATTGCATGTTTATTCAGCACTGTCATTTCCATAACATCACGCACCGATTTTTTAAAATCTTTTATTTTTTGTTGCTTTGCTTGGTGCACAAAAGCTGCACATTTTTTTTTAGTAAGTACTATATTCCCGTGCAATGCAGAATATAAAATGTTAATGAAATGAAACTCTAACTAAGAACATCAAGAAAAATCTTCTAATTTGTTTTGTAAAAAAATATGGAGGAAAACAAAAGTGTTTACATGGTACCAGGCGATGGAATCTGGGCCACAATAATGAACCAATATATTAATTCAGACAGGCCACTTTTTTAAAGTCTGCTCTAAAACGATTAATTATGATGGAACAGTGGGGGAAAATTCAACTTTTGCACCTCTGAATTTATTGTTTGCCACTTTGACAAAACTTGTTTGTAGCCATTTCAGATTAAATGCAGCCACGGTTAAGAATGCATTGTTTTGTCTTGGTTTCTGGTTGCAGCATGAGGTCTGTTGATCTCGTATTGTCATCGGTGCTATGCTGGAGACAGAAGGTAAGTTTTTATATAGCATCCTGCTGGAGATAAGGAAAACTGTAAATTGTATTGTTCTTATCATAGACTTGGTGGATAAAATTAATAGCTATTTTGCTTTCATTTTGTTTTATTTTATACTTCTACTTTATACGTCTTTATCTACTCTGATAGTCTAATGTCTAGTGATTAGCTGCGCTTAAATGCATGCGTGTAACAGTTAATATTCTAAACTAGTACATGGCATTATGACTTTGTGCCTCTGACAGGCGTGGCCAGAGACATTGTGTTTTGGGGCTGTCAGTCCATACACCAGGTTTCCTTTCATAAAATATTTATTGAAAAAACCCAATGCCAGAATGGAAGAAAGAGCCTAAATAGTTCATCTGGGTCTGTTTTTGTAGCCTTGAAGACCAAGGAGAGCTGCATCAGCTGACCCTCCCTTGTAAGGCAATTATTGAAAGCTTCCTTGGAGACAGTGGGAGGGGCCTGAGAGACTGCAAGATGAACTCATTAGATGATTTTGATGATTAAAATGCAAAAACACAACTAAAGAAATGTGGTGCATGCCAATTAAATTGTAATCTTCACTATGGTTATATATCCTGTGAGTCTGGAGAGCCCGTGCAGTCTATAACTTCACTGGTTGTCAGAGGCATACAACTGCAAGGCACTAATTATGGTTGTTGTTTGTAAACAATTTACAGTGTGTGTATTTCAGAAATGTTCCTGGGATATTGAGAGGAATGTTACTTGTCAAAATTTCAATTACCATCTAACTCACAGCAGGCACTGCCCTCCTCTACTCAGTCTCATATGTCTCTATGGCACATTGTTGTTATGAGGAATGCATTATTCAGTGCAGCAGTTGGTTACTGAGTGTTGATCCAAGACTCCATTTCCTGTTCTAGATTTGTTTATTCAAATGTGACAGTTGTGAAAAAGCTGTCTTAACGCTCTGCAACTGAAGGTCTGAGTAGATTACAAGATTAGACGATATAGAGATGTTCCTGTCTCTGTACTGTCAGCTCCTATAAGACAGATTAGTCACATACTGTTATGTTGTGAAAGCTTCATAGACCACAGTGACCTTTCCTTATTTCTTTAGCAATTACACAAACCACAGATATGTAATAATTACTTTTATTTTAAATGAATATAGGCCTTGATCTTTAATACCATATGTGTACACATATGGTATGAATGAGGCCAAAGAAATGAGCAGAAAATGAGAATACATTCAAATTTACAATTAGACAATTTGTCTAGCCTTGCTGGAATATATTGCATGTGTTAAATACATGGGTTGTTTGCAGACAGCAGGAATAGGCTATGTGCACATTTCTCTAAATAGAAAAATATGGTTGTCTTGAGGTGTATGGAGTAAGCAGTAAAGTTGGAGAAAACCATGACTGAGGTGGATGCTGCAAGGCACACTTCTCTAAAGTGCTGCAATAATTGATGCGCTGAATGTAAGTCATCAGTCATCATTATTTGTCTTCTGAGACTGAACTGGGGCTTAGGTAAAAAAAAGAATTTGGATTGAAATAAAACAAACAACAACTAAAAGCCAAAACAGAGAAACAGAATAATGGACCAGAAGATAAAAACATTTATATGTAGGAGACTGGCCTGACATGTGGTGGAAAGGAATCAGTTCCAGAAAGGACTTTCAACAACATGTAATTTCTTAAACACAGTCCAATCGGTGTAACGTTTATATTTTGTTGAAGAAAAAAAAAGGTGATGCAAACAAACTTTTTCCCAGCTATTTTAAACTGTAGGCCAGTGTGATGCTGGGATGGAGTGGCCACTGCCCAAGAATTGCAAGAATGTGATCGACATGCCCACTTATTGACTTGCTAGGTTGCCTACAACCAGCTGCAGTGAAGCATTTATATATATGTATATATAATGTAGGATTTTTATCAAAAATGTCATCTTAACATTAGGCATTCAGCTGCCTATCAGTTCAGTTCAAAAACACTGAACTAAGTCTCAGTGAGCCTGAATTGCTGCCCCTCCAGTTCCATCATTGGTTGTGTGTCCTGTAGCTGGCAGACAAGTTGCTGCTCTGTTCCAGATGGTAAAGGAATGTAATGTGCTACTGCAATGTTGTGAAGGACACAGCATGCCAGAATGATCATGCACACCTTTTCAGGACTGTAGAGTAACCCCAGCTGTGTCCAAACACCTCCACTGACCCTTGAGCTGCCTAAAGTGTGCTGCGTTATGGTGCAAGGAAGTGTTTGTAGCAGAATCTCTCGAGTAGTTATGGGTTTAGCAAGTCAGGTCAGGCCAGGTTTGTCAGATAAAAATATGGCAAAGAGAATCCAGTGTTTAGAATTAGTAAATTACATACTGCAAAAGACTTTCTGTGTTTGGTTTCCACCTTCTCAAAGCCATTGTAGGTTCTCTCTGTGTGCTGTGGCCTGTCCATCAGTGCAAAGACACGATTGTTGGATTCATCTGTGATTCTAAATTGGCCGTAGGTAAAGATGTGAGCGTTTGCTTGTCAGTCTGTTTGTGTTAGCCCCGTGATAGACGGGGTTGACCTGTGCAGGCTGTACACTGTTTTATGACAGGTTGGCTCCAGGCCAGATCGCCCATGAACCTAAGGTGAATAAGTGCTTTAGAAAATGTATTCATATATTTTATCAAGTAGGCAGATGGAGCACAAGTACATGGGTGCAGTACATTTCTCCAATAATTTCTGGCACTCGAGCAATGTCATGGAATTCATCACAAGGAAATGAAATATGCTTGGACAATGTCCTGATGATGATTTTAAAACCTTTGGAATTGAACAGTTCAGGGAATACTACAAGATCTGTGCTTTCCCTCTGGAAAAAAGCTATTGGGCGTGGTCTGTCTGAAGACCTGAATGTTGTTCCAAGGAGTTGTGTAGCTGCTGCAAAACTTCTCTTGGCAGTCAGGGATTTCTGACAAGCCATTTGTTACACTTCAAAATTTGTTATGTTGGTCTCCGAAGATGGCCTATCTCCTGAAGGCGTGGGCTGCAATATATTCCAGCGAGGCTAGATCTGCCTTCATAACACCTGCTTGTGTTGGAATCATTTATACACCCTCTCTGCCTAGGCTATAAAGTAACCAGTTGGTTACTTTACACTACAAATTAGCAAGAGTTCCTAAGAGTAGACTGGAACGCTCCTATATTAACATTAAATATTTTAATAGGAAGAAAACTGCAAATATATATTGGATATTTAATAGGATGCACTTGGGCAATTAATCCAAATAATTTAGTAAATTACGAGCTATTCTATGTATTCATTATTTACTTTTCTTTTGTTACAGCTGGTATGTGACTAATTTATATGCATTAAAACTATAATAGATTACTTAGATATGGTTGGGTAAAATTGGATCCCTTGGCAGACGTCAGTCTAGGAAAATGAAAGGAATTTAACTTAATAAAGGAATTTAGAGATTTTCGCAGTTGCCATTTTGTGTTTAAAATGTATATTCAGAAACAAAAATGTTTTTCTTAGTTGGCCAGACAGCTGTGAGCAACACAGACGAGAATTGCAAATCTAAAGTTTGATACCTGCATCTGTCTGTCCACTGAACAAGTTGTGCTGACTCTGCATCCAAAAGAAGTTGCTCATTAAGAGTCCCACCCCTCGTGAAAGATACTGGCTCTATGCTACACTACATCCTCAGCAATAGTAAAACTGCCAGCACAGAGTGGAGAGTTATTTCCAGAGCTAATGGGATCCAGACACTTTTATCTAGAGGTTTTATCAGTTGATTAACTAATGCATTGTTCTTCGTCAAGATGTAGCGAGTTGGTTCAGTCACCCTGGGATGAAGAGGTCAAGCCAAGGTGAGATCCAATCAGGCCAACAGCACTGTCCCAGGCTGGAGGGTCCTGGTGTAATTACACTCTCCAAGACGCCTGGTGAAGTTACAGATAAGGTGTGGGCATTGTTAGGGGACGTTGGGAAGCCTTGTCTACACAAACACATTGTTTCACATTTTTCATGTTAATTGCATTGTCAGGATTTGGTGTTGCTTTGCATCATAAGCTTAAAGTTTCAAGGTGACTTTTTGTGCTTTAAGATTGTGGTGTGGAAAGCCTAGGGTGATAAATCCAGGCCTCTTGTGATCATTGTTAAGGCGCTTGTATGTGTATTTTAACTTTCTGAGGTCTAAGACATCACCATTGATGACCAACAACCCAAGCCATAAACTCTAACCCTGAATTTTGGATAACCGCAAAAAGAAATTTTGATTAAAAAAAAAAAAAAAGGGTAAATAGTTTATTTTCTTTCTTTGTATCCTGAATGCCAATACATCAGAGAGCATTTACAAAAATTAACTTAAAGTTAAGAAATATTTATCTTTAACAGGAACATTTTTTCTTTTTTTCTTCTTTTCACTTTTCACTTCTTTGGTTGTCAAGTTGTTTTTATAGCTGTTATTGTTTCGGAAAACGTTTTATGCATTTTGTCCTATGTTTGTTTTCACTGTTAAGTGTTCATGTTACGCTTTGATTTTAGTATTATACAAAAAGAAGTTACGAAACAAAGTTCCTCTCTGAAAAATCGGTGTTTGAGTGTGCATATATATTTAACACAAGATAGAAGCATGAAGTATGATATAGCTTGGGATGCTTCCAAGAATGCTTTCCGTTATGAAACAAGAGTGGTTTTTGATCAATTATTTAAAAAAGTAAACACGTATTATTGAATGGTACCTCCTATTATTCTATCAACATGCTGTCTCTGCCCTTTATTTCCATTAAGTTGTATTGTGTGCGTCTGAGCCATTGGATGTTGAATTAAAACATTTCTGAATTTTGGTAACCCTTTTTTTGTGTGACTAAAAGTAGAGACTGGAGCAGTCAGCCCATTAAAAAGACAAAACCATAACCGGCCATTAAAACTATTATAAAAAATATAATTGAAAAGAATCTCTGCGGTCAACATGAACTTTGAATATCCATTAACCGAAAGCATATCACTAATCAAATTTCTGATGCATGTGAAATTGAATTACACATATGCCGAAGATCAGCATTATTTCCGACGAGTGAGAGGCTCATAGTGTCCAGGTCATCCTTCTCACTCCCCCCGTCTCAAGGCCCAATACAGCAGAGTAAATTTGTATCCTCTTGTGCATTGGCGTGTCTGATTGGTAGATCAAGTTTTATGTCCCCCTGTCTGTGACTCTCATTGAATTACCGCCATGTGGGCTGAGCAGCTGTTCCTGCTGGTCGCAGCAGGCTGCTGTCGTTAATTGAAGCGTAATGGGCTCAACAGCAGGGAAGGTCAGACAGAGCGCTCTGCTGATGCACAGCCCCTGTCTGATCATATATACAGTATACCAAGAAACTTTTTAACTCCCCTCCTGTGTTACACCTCCGTCAACCAGACATGTGAGTCAACTGTTATCTTGATGCATAAGTAATACTAAAATTGCATTTTTTTTTTTTGCAAAGCAAAAAAGCTGCTTGTTCAGCAAGCAGATTTGATTTAAATGTGGAACAATTTGGTCTGCAATTTAACATTTCTTTTTTTTCTCTCCTCTTAGTCTGGTTTTCTTGCAGTTCTGGTAGAACTCTTTAACACAATACTACCTCAAGATACGTTCACACTGCAGGTCTTAATGTTCAATCCCGATTTTTTGATCAAATCCGATTTTCTTGTCTGCTCATTCACACTACAAATAAAATGCGACAGCAAACGCGCTCTAGTGTGAACGCTCAAAGCGGCCCGCATGCGCAAAAGAAGACGTCATACACAACGCGCTCTGTTTAGACCCAGAGCAAACAATATTGTTTGACTAATGGCCCTTAATATAAAGACTTCGGACTTTACGCTTCCCAATTTTTGCTTTAAGTTATTTGTAAATAACCTAATAATTATCCTTATTTTCTGTTTTTGAGAGGAGCAGTGCTTCAAAGGATAGTTGCAGATTTCTGTCAGAATCTGCAGATTATACAGTACAAATAAAATGTTCACGTTGTCTTCCCAACAGTTTCACTAACATCTATGTCTCGCGATGTCTTCTCCGGAGCTGATAATTGGCGTCTGTCTTGTGTCAGTGACGTAAAAGACTGATTTAATGCAACTTGACCATTCAAATAGCAGTCGCTTTCTAAAACATCGGATATGTATCGGATTCAGTACCACATACGAAAGTGACCCAGCTCGGATTTGAAAATATCGGATTTGTGCCGTTCACACTGTCATACCATGATCGGATATGGATCGCATAGGGTCAAAAAAATCGGATTTGATGCGCTTTCGCCTGCAGTGTGAATGTAGCCCAAGTCACATTAGTCACATTATATTTTTAGTCACCTGTTAATTACTGTTATATATTTATATAAATCTTTGCGTATACTAACCTTGATTTGCTTGATCTTTATGTTGGGTGTCCAATCTCAGAAGACAGTTTGCTCCAGCAATAGCATAGCCATTCATCTCAGTGCTCACACCTCAGAGCACCATGAATTATCCTCCGAGCTCTATTTGTGTTTGAGGATTCAAAAAAGATTTCATGGATCACTGGCAGGAGATCAGAGAGGCAGTTTTATGAATCACAGAACCACAATCCTATTGAACACAGTGCAGTTATTGCAGGCTACTTGCAGGCTACCTGCATTGTAGCCTACAATGGTAGGCTACAATGCAGGCTACCATTGTTTGGCTACTTGAAACTGATTCTGTATTGTGCCGCTGACATTCTGAGGTTCTCCTTACAACAATAGTTGCTTTGATGAAATATCCTACGAAATCTTGATTGTATTGCAAACCAGGATTTGTGACGTTGTGGGGCATGCTGGTTTAAGTTGAACTGGAGATGTAGATTTGGTGTGTTTATGGGTATGGATGAGTCCCATATCCCACTGTGCTGCTGGAAGTCGAGGTCGTCATTTTCAAGTCTGACGTGGGAATATTTTAATCCTTTTTTTTCCTTTTTATCCTGCTTCCTTAGTGAGATTCTTAGATGCTTAATCATGACCTAGTTTAAAAATGTATGTCAACTGAAGAAAATTATAAGCTGTGTTTCTGATTGACCTTATGTCTCTAGCTCAAGTTGAATCTTCCTGACTGAGACCGAGAAATGTTACATTTCGTCAGCTAAAAATCTTTCTGTTTCTCCTCTTTCTGATTTGAGGTTATGTTGAAAACATTTCTCTGTTGCCAAAAGTTATAAGGCTATAGGGTAGAAAGGTCTACTTTTCCCTAAAGTAATCAGAGATATGTAACTGCACATTGTTTAATGCTTAAATAATAATGACACATTTGAAATGTTTTGACTAAACCTGATTAACCTTTTACATTATTTTTGGCACATTCTATCATATTAAACAAATCCACAAGGCTGTAATAACAACTAGGGGGGAAAAAAGCTCAGCTAAATGATCTTCCCTTTGTGTTTTAAACTCTCCGTTCCTGTTCAATTTGCACATCTGCTTTTACATTTTGTCAACAATATCTATCCATTTGATAGCTGGATAGTGTAGGGATATTCACAGTAATTACATGTACATGCAATTTCACAGTGGAAGCCAACTACAAATCAGTTTAAACTCCTCTGGGTTGTTCAGTAAAGTGGTGCAACATGCTTGGCCCTTTGTAGAGGAATGTATTTCCATTATTTGGCAAGAAATTCGGCGAATTTAAAAATGATGCGACTTAGCAATTCATAATATCTTTTACAAAGGTTACGCTCTTATTAACGCATTTTGACTTATTAAATTCTTTCATCAGATAATGAATGCAAGCACAAACAGATACAAGCTTCCAACCTTCGTCCATCTTAACATCTCGTTAAACCATTGCAGACGTATTCATTAAATGAAATGAAAAAGTAAAGGTCATTTTGAAGATGCGTTGCCAATCATAATACAATGATCTTTATAAAACAACTTGTGTATTTTCATTCTTCTGGTATAGTATCAAAGCAATGCTGTACTGATGTGTCATTTTCACTTGTTGTTACACTGAAAATGCTTTATTTTGCTTAGTATTCTGTTTCTGTCCTTTATGCTCTCAAAATGGAGGGAAAAAACAACTGGCCTGTCTTAGAGTAGAATTGGTGTACCACTTCCTAAATCCTAATCCCGATCAGGTTGAGTGGAGTTTCTTTTGATTTCTTTTGATTGTGTGTGTGTATATATATGTGTGTATATATATATATATGTGTGTATATATGTGTGTATGTATATATGTATATATATATATGTATATATATATGTATATGTGTATATGTGTGTGTGTGTATATGTGTGTGTATATATATGTATATGTGTGTGTATATGTACTGGTTGCAGCTGCTTCCACATAACCAAAGCATAAATCCATGCATTGAAGGTAGTAATAAAGTATTGTACAGCTTTCAGCTATGTGGTTATGTTGTATGCTTTCAACATTTGACATTTTTTCTAGTTAAAAAATAATCTAATTTAATATACATCTTTAAAATAATGTTTTATACCAACACTTTCAAGACTGTGATTGCACAGATCTTACTTTGCAATACCACAATACCCTGAGTTCAGCATGGCACCATTTATGAAGATGTCACTTGTTCTTTTCTGCCCTTAAAATGCACACTAGTGCTGATGTAAGGCCTCCTTATTGTATGCTTGGCTCAACAAGCTGCTAGGTTTAGCAGTTTTATTCACTGTCATTTTCCCTAAGCTAGACCTAAGCCATCATTTCTCTGTGTCGAAGCACTTTTGAATTGAATTACAGAAATTCCTTATCCCTTACCCAGTTTTACACACAGAATAAAAGGCTGACAGCTGCCTGTCAAACCAAGTGCTTTGCACATTGTGACTAGTACAAGATTGAAGAGGTCTGGAATACAGAAAGCCACTTTTGAACTCTATCCATGTTTTTTTTATTAGTTTTTTTTTTTTGTCATGAATCTTTCTGAAAAGATAAGATGCAACACTGCACTTCTAGCTCTGGTCTGTACATTGACTTATTTCAATATATTTTTCGACGATTGGGAGAGGCAAAACTGTTCATATTAAAATAGCTGGATGTTGCATTATACCTCTGCAAAATCATGGCAGTCCGTTTCTTCTCACTCTGCGCTCAAACCTTTCCCCTCTCTACCTCTGCAAGAAAGCTTGGTCATACTTGCTCACAAGTTCTTCTCATCATTGCCAAGTCTGAAACTTTAGTACTAGGTTTAGTAACTTTACAGACACCCGGTGGCTTCCTGGATCAACCTTAACCATGCTTTCTGTAAAAGATTGCACAACCCCACGAAACTTCAGCTGCTGGCACTCTTCTCTGCTCCTACTCTGCTTTTTGACCGGTAGCAGCACATTCAGCTGAACTGTGAATGACCTTTCTCTTTAGGCATCATTGTATATTCAAATATACTCAAAAACACAACACAACATCTTTAATTATTTGCAAACTGATTTTGTCAAACAATATCAGGTTAGGAAAAACAAAACAGTGACCACCTGGTAGGAAATTGACTGGATCTGATGGGCGAGAAATATATTAGACTGGAAACATCATCTTTTCTCCAAAAACAGACACCTCCACAAGGAAAAATGAGAACAGCTATACGCGACTGCTTGGAAAATATATGTACATAAGCACAGAGAGTAAAAGAGGCAAACACAAGGCTGACACCAGCTGACACTAGGCAAAATGCAAGTATGATGCAATAGCGTCATGGACATGCTAATTAGTGCCTGATGCCATTCAAGCAAGCTTTTGCAGTTTTTTATTTAACTTCTAAAACATGGAGTGAGGGTGTGCATTTTTAAATAGGGAGGGAACTAGATGATAATGTCCCGCTTGGTTGTGATTTGAGTAATTTGGAACACATATGCCTCACATGCCAAATAAGCCCAAGCTGAACTCAATTTAAGAAAGAAACAAAAAAAAAACTTTATAACTGTTAATTTGTGAAAATTTAAAGAGCCTCAGCTGTGGGAAAGTACAAATGAGAACTACACGTGGCCATTTGGAGATTACATCTTCTGTCACTTCTTGCAGCGATTCATCATCAGATCATGGAGTAAACATAACAGAAAAATCAGTCAGACTTTATCATGGTAGCTGTGTGTCAGAGTTAATTAGATCACTGTGTTTTTAGCCTTAAAGCTATTTTGCTAATGACAATATCAAAAAACAGTGTCATGTTAACAGTCGATGAGGTCAGTTACAGAGCAGATGTAGTTTGTGGGTACACCGTGTTCTGTCAGGAGAAGCTAAGAGTTATTAGTATACATAAATTTAATTCATATTACAGAAAGAGTGTTGTCTTTTGTGCGATATTATTTTAAGTGTTTTTAGAAATGTCATTATTCCTGAAAGACTGTATTTTTCTACATTACAGCTCACATTTGGCATATTGTAAAAATAAAGTCTGGGAAAACTGTTAGACTGGAACAAAAGGCTGGAGTCGTTCTGCAGCTGCAGCGGCAAAGAAACTGCAGGAGGCCACAGCTCTATGTTGGTCATAAACTGAATACTGTCTTCAAAGTTGCGCAACTCCTTCATACACCAAAAAAAGCATGTGCACATTTGCCTTTGGGCACTTTCTCTAGCTCAGCATGCATATCTAAGACTTTTGCTAACCAAGCCAGATGACTTCCTGTAGCCTCTGCGCACACTTGAGAATGATAAGACTGAAGAAACATATGGTTCCTTTAGAAAGCTTGTGTATCCATAGTTTAAACTGTTTTTCTCTATGAGTAGTTAATTGTGGGATGTTTTTTGGAAAAGTGTGACAAAAAGGAAATTGTATTAGTTTGTACTAGAATTAATAGCAGTATAAATGCTTCATTGAAGCTTTTTAGTATGCAACATTGACTTATAAAAATGAATAATTGTGTTTAGTTTGATAAGTGTGTTTGTGGCTGCAGACATGAAAGTTTATATTGTTTATGTGACTTCAATTCATCTGGCTTTAATTACTATTTCTTTTCTTGGTTTAAGTGAGGGTATGATAAGTGTGGTCATCTTATTTGTTGTCTAGTTAATCAGCTACAATCGTGAAGAAGAACGTTTTCATGGATGATGCATGGACTGTATTTTCTACTGCTGCAAAATACTTAACTATATAAAACATGATTTATAGCTGGGTTAGACTTAAAAGCTTGATGCAGTTCATCCAGGATGATGTAATGATGTTGCATTAAAAGATACACTGATATTTCAACACAGTAGTAGAAGTAATATTATGTTATTATTTACTTTTATCTTTTATATAATAACATTTTTACAAAGGTAATTTACTTTTGCTTGGTTGTGGTTGTTTGTATCAGTTGTATTAGAATTCCACAAGTCCTAATACCAATTCTAATTCTAAAATTGATTTAATCACTTTTTAAAGTAGTTTTTTTTTTTCAATTACATTGATTTATTTAATCATGATCTTTTATTTCTACATGCCCAGTGTTAACAAAGACACATAATCTTATGTTTTCACAGACTGGATGATAAAAAACTGTTAAAAGTATGAGCAGTATCTAGCTACCTTATGTCTGTGAAGGTTCTCAGTCATCCAGGTCATCGTAGTCAAAGGAGCTTGCAAAGAAAAGCGTCTGGACTTCTTTAAGTTACTTGAAGACGTTTCACCTCTCATCCGAGAAGCTTCTTCAGTTCTAAGGTCAAATGGTGGAGAGTCCCAGATATAAACCTAGTGGGAGTATCCCCCCAAAGATTGACAAAAGGACCCCCTGATGATCCTCTAATCGCCTGAGCCAAGGTGTGAAACTGGGTGTGGGTCCCAATCAGCCAGAGTTTCGGGTGAGGTCATTGTGAAACCTAGCCCCACCTTATCATGCGAATTCCTGGGGTCAGATGGCCCAGGATGTGAGTGGGCGTTAAGGCGTCTGGGAAGGGATCTCAAAACTGGATTATAGATGGCAGAGAGTTGGTGTCGTAAACCACCGCCTCTGTTCAAAGATGGTCGCTCACAGTGGACATAGATGGCTTCTTTCACTCCTCTTTCAAACCATCTGTCCTCTCTGTCCAAAATGTGAACATTGGCATCCTCGAAAGAGTGTCCTTTATCCTTAAGATGCAGATGGACAGCTGAGTCTTGTCCTGTGGAGGTGGCTCTTCTGTGTTGTGCCATGCGCTTGTGAAGTGGCTGTTTGGTCTCTCCAATGTAGAGGTCTGTGCATTCCTCGCTGCACTGTACAGCATACACCACATTGTTAAGTCTGTGTTTTGGAGTTTTGTCTTTCGGGTGAACCAGTTTTTGTCTGAGTGTGTTGCTGGGTCTGAAATGCACCAGGATGTCATGCTTTGAGAAAACCCTCCTGAGTTTTTCTGATACACCGGCAACATAGGGGATGACAATGTTGTTGCGTCTGTCCTTCTTATCCTCCCTCGCTACCTCGCTACCTTATATGAAATCGCCTAAAAAACTGTTGAAACAGCAAATGCAAATGTTATTTTTATAACAGGTCATAGAGTGTGCATACATTCACAGTCACAGATATGCACAATCTGTGTTGTATGCATTGTTTTGTGCTTTCAAGTGCTGGAACAAAGTTTGGCCTTGTTTTCTGTTTCACTTTCACATTGATGTTATCTGTGAAACTGTACACGGCGCTGTTCAAAATAGTCATAATAAAATTATTTATAAACATAATCCAGAACGAGATAGAATAGATGCATGAGATAACTGACACTAATCACAAACATAAACAATTTAAACATTTGTGTGTGAAAGTATATTTTAAAATGTGTAAATTGTAACGTCTATTGATTTTGAAGAATGCTTAAAGTCTTGAAGCAACAACTGCAAAAACATCATCACAATCACAATCCACTTACTCTTGCAAATGAGATTCGGCTATAGCGAACGCTAAAGTGTGCTTAGGGAGCACAGTAGCCAATCATGTACGAAGGAGAGTTGAATTATTCAATGTACACTTTGCAGCCATTACAATCATCTCTGATTATTGTGCATTCTTTGAAAGTCTACAGCGGGTGAATACAACTCTATCGAACAGCCTCCCACTCGGCAAAGAGCTTCATTGTTATTGCCAAAACAAAGTAGGCACTTATTTCGTTTCATGCCATACCCAACATAAACACCCAAGGAGTGAGTGACAAATTACCTCTCGAGTCTATGCTGATCAGCCTGGTGTGGCACTAACACTTGCGAGCGACATCAGTTATCCTAATGGTGAGCTGATAGCACTGGCTTTTTTCCAGTGGACATGGCTGCCTGTCAGATCGGAGTCAAACATTTGAAAATAATAGCTTTCTTTTGTTCAGCTACCTGACATTGTGCATGTGGCACCACATTTTACACATCTATTCCTTTCTAGGATTTTTCTGTATTACTTTGAATCTTTTATTTGTTGGCCTGTAGATAAAAATCAGATGTGTAGGTGCTTAAGCTGAATTTTATGTAGCAATTAAAATTAAGAAATCAGTGAGGGGAAATGCAGCAGCTGTCTCGTGACCAGAACTCTTCCCTTAGACTCACAAAGAAAACTGGATCAATATAAGGTTAAGGTTTAATCCCTGGAACACCAGCCAATCAATACAGGAAGTCAGCCATTTGAGTGCCTTTCTTCTGTGTGGAACCATAATTCCCAGTAAGAGACACTGGGCCAGCCTCCCCATCTTCTGCCCTCCTCTTTTCCATCCATGGCTGCGCTTTGATAATCCATACAGCTACAGGCTCAGCATGCTGTCTCTCAAGCAGTCTTTATCTATTGTCCTGAGCCCTTATCTCTTGGCACAGTACTGGTGCCACCTTAAAGCACAAAATGTCAACTTGTTCCCCCTCACATCCCTAAATGTGAACTTTGAGTTCTGACGCAGTGGAGCTTATAGAGGACACTTCAAAAACTGTGAGTGTTTGATTGGTTGTGTCTGCGTGCGTGCGTGGAACTGCGCTCACCTAACGACTTTCTGTTGTTGAAGATTTACTTTACTTGTGTTTGATGGCAGGGAAATTTGAATATGTTGTGCTCTTGGGCAGGTGCTTTAATGTTTTTTAAAAAACATGAGAAATTAGCTCTGAATGTTTCTAAATGGCAAACCCCATATAATGTGTTTTTATTAAGTGTGAAATCATCGTCTTTGTCCCACCCGCAGTTTTGGAGTGATGCACATGACGGCATTAATAAACACAATAATTCATTGCATAAAAATGATCTCGTTGTTTCAAATATGTAAATAGCACAGTGTGAGGAAAAAAAAACATAGTGGTGTGTGACTGGGTTATTAGCGCTGTCGTCAGTGTTGATGGGTTTGGAAAGGTCAGTGAACAAAGTGAACATAATGTTCTGACATTTAGATCTGAGAGGGGGGGAGATAATAATAATGTTTTTGATGACTCAAAATACAAAAATTATCCCTTTATACAGGAGCTAAATCCTTGTCTTAGGCTCTGTTTAGGTACTGATACTAATTCCTATTTTTTGTAGTCTTACAGATCTTATTTTGAGCATTTGTAATCTATTTGTCCTCTGACTTGTTCCCAATGACTTATTATGACAGTCATAAAACTCTTTGCAACATCTTGACTCTGAAAATATCAAATTCAAAGATGAATTTAAAAGCAAAGTTCACCTGCAGTGGAGCAGCTTTCTTCTTTAGCTGATATTGGCCAATTGCAGGATGTACTGAGCACATGACAGTGAGTATTGTTTGATATATTCATAGACACTAAAACCAGCAAAGCCTGTTTTTTTTTGTTAACTGTTAACACTGATTTAATTTTTGCAAAGAAAATCAAGTCCTGTGTCAAACTAGAATGCTACATTTTCAGTTTCCTCTTTCACACAGCGTGCAACCTCTTCTTTCCTCAACACGCTGGAACATTTTGACATTTTTTTACACCACCCCAGATTACCACTTACAAAAAAGAACAGACTTCCCATCGTCACCACTTATCACAAGAAGCAGGCTTTTAATTTCACCCATGGTTCCCCTCTTCTCCACGTTTTTTCCCTCTGTATAATTGACTTTTTACAGGTTTCAACCATCTCTGGACATCTTCTGCAGGCTAGGCAGGTATCAGCTCCTCCTCTACCTCTACTACACACACATACATACACTTGGACACACACAAACACACACTTGGACACACGCAGATAAATGCACACAGCTCTCAGTACATTAACAGTTATTTTCCAGGGTAACATTCGTGGCTTCAGGGTCCAGGTGTCGCTGCAGCTGCTGACCCATGTTATCAGCCAACCTCAGCAACCAGGCCTCCTCGAAATTAATCCTGACGCCGTCACGCTACTTCTCTTGCTCACACTGATGGCTCCCTTTCTGTGCGACAATCCCCTCGGGATCCTAAGCAGTCGGGACTCAGACACGCTCACCTGCATACCCTAGTCCCACGAGATGTGCCTATCAATTGAAAAGGGGCGATGGAGTGACCAGGATTACAGCCACGGCTGAGATAATTATAAGCTTTTTTAATGAAGGGGCGGTGGGGGCTGGGAGGCCAGGTGGAACAGCTGCACAAAACAAATCCGATTATCCAGGAACCGTTTTTTTCCTCTTTCAGCTTCAGCATCTATCGCTGCCTTTTGTAGAATATTTCCCTGATCTGCTTCAAACATTTCACACATTGGCTTTTAGAGTTTCTGTTTCTGCACCAAATCCTTATTTATTTGTGCATTTTTTTTGCTCTGTTTTGTACATACTGTCAGCACCTTTAATTTGATTGAGAATGACCTACCTGTAACATGAACCAAATCATAGTTACCATGCATGAGCGATACCCTCTCAGTAAAGTGTAAATTAACCTTGACAAAAAATCTCATGCAGCCTTATTCACTTAAAAAAAGAAGCAAGTATTACTTGTGTTATTCAAGTGTGTCAGAGGGGAAAAAAACCCCCCAAAAACAAGCCTTTCTCCAAAAATAGACGCATAAAGACAGACACGTATTTTATTTCTCTCCTTTCTAAAACAAGTGACACTGCTCATCTGAAAATGTAATTTACTCAAGTGGCGGTATCAGTAGTCCAGTATGAAAGTTATGTGTGACACTTTTTATGGCAATATCATTTGTAGGAGAGGTCCGAAATGCAGAAAACAGGTTTAATTTATTTAGACATAAAAGTGCACAAAACCTGATGTAGTTTCACATGTAATGGTTTAAAACCACTTCAGGAGGCCATGTGGACAATTGTATTAGTTGCATTAAAACTCTAAAAGCTTGTAATTTAAAACATGTGTTGGTAGGAGTCTCTTCCAAGCATCAGTCTTTGAATGAATGCGTCTTTAGGTTAGTCCAAGCGAAAAGCACTAAAATCCCAAACAAGAGGCAAACTACTTGAGGCAGCTTCTTGAAAACATCCATTGATATATCTCTCATAGAAAGACCCTTGATCAAGGTGAAAATGATTTGGAGAGATGAGCACAGCTTCATCAGTGACAGGCTGCACCTGCAACAGACCCCAGGCGTCCTCACTCTCAGAAGCCTGCTTCATAGCCAATAAATGCAATTATTAGACAACTGTTCATAGTAACATGTGAAGAAACGACAGCTTGAGAAATCTGTTTTTTCACATGTTTATTTGTTACCCAATTAAATTAAATTTATATAGCACCAATTCACTGCAACAGTCACCTCAGTCCATCCACCAGGGTGGTATCACCGTTGTATATGAATGAAGTCAGCTGTAATTTGGTGCTTCCTCTTTTTTCTTCTCCCCTGCGGTGTCCCCCTTCTGTCATCCTCACAGAAACCCTGAAGTGCTTCACAAAGATACTAAAATAAAAAACAAACCTTCATGCTGTACTCACACCTATACAATTAGTATTAACTTTTTCTTCTAGCTCTTGGTAAAACTTGCAAATTCCAAACAAATTTCACTGCAACTCTGTTCGCTCTTTTAAAATGCAACTATAAAAACTTATCAGTGTTGTAGATGTTATGAAGATCATCACGACATAGTACAGGGAGGCCTTGCAGTACAATGGCGCACTTGTCTGTGAAATCTGGCTTGCAGAACTAAACAATGAACAAATGGATTACAACATCATGAAACATTCAATAGCACAAAAAACTTCCAAAAACAGTAAAAGCACCATCTTGTTTGAGCTGGAAAACTCAGGTTTATTGTAATCAGCAGTAACGAACAAAACTGCTCATAAAATAATGTCAATTTTCAACAATTTAAAATAGCAATTCAAGTTTTACATGAGTTTATACTCACAATCTGCAGGATTTAGGCTCTTAACTTAAATGTTGTTATTGGGCCATTTCATCCACATCCTAATTTACTTACAATATATAATAACACAGAAATAGTTTCAGCGATGCAAGTTCAATATAATAATGGGAGAACAATCTGTGGAGTGAAGTCAGGCTCCTATAGAAACAGTCATGTTTCTATACAAATTATACTTTAAATAATTGTCAGATATGATCCTAATCTCTTGACTCGTCTGTGGAGAATTTACATTACAATGCACTACGAATGCGCTTTAGGTGGCGAACTTCAAACAGGCCATTGGGTTTCTAGCTCTCCACATCTGTCCACAATACACAATTTAGATTTGAAGTTAACGAAGCAATCCCAAATTTGCTGCTCTTCTTCTTCTTCTCCATCTATTCGGCAGATTCAGCACAGTTTCCTTTCTCCCCATGAAACAATGTCATTGTTTCCTTTGTTGTCACTCAATTTATTTAACATTGCTCCACAACAATGAGTAAACTGCAACTCAATACAAGCTAGTATATTCTTTATTTCCAAAAAAAGGTAAGTAATGTATGTAAGCCACGAAAGCTGGAATTAACAGTGTACAATGAGGCAACTTAAGCTCTTTACAGTGTTTTTGAGGGAGACTTATCTTATTCTTATCAAAAAATGTTCCCATCAGTAAAAGGGAAAAAGCTCATTATTTTGCAGCTTTGTTCTGGTTGTGCTAATTTGACATTCTCGAGGTCCTTTTTCATGTCTGCGATGAAATATTTATGGTGTGAAGAAAATATTCTGTGAGAATTATCTGGCTATCAACACAATGCTTTGTGGCTTTGTGTTAGGCATTACATCAATTGGAATAATTTTTTTTCTAAAGGCCATCACTTTGAACAAGAAAATCTGTGAACAATTAAAAGGTGCATGAATATCTACCGGTGAAATTTAACAGCTTTTACATGCCTAAAACCACTTTGATGCCCAAAGGTGTCCTTTTACCTTCAGCAGTAGGATACATCAGACAGTCTTCCAAATGAATTTCTGTCAATTTTTTTGGATGAACATTAGAGGCACAGTAATTATTATTTTCTGTCAGAGGTTTGATTTTGATCAGTAGAGCAGAGGAGCTTGTATGCTCAGACAGCTGTGGGCTACAGCTTTGCCTAGTTTAATTGTTCCTTTCATCCAATACAGAAATATGGAAACATTGATGAACTAAAATCTTCACATTAAGGCTCAATTTAAAAATAGACCTCACCAAACACCAAAAATCCCCCTAAAATACTTCCCCAAACAAAACAAGACTGGCAAAAAGATTTCCTCTCTGTACGAGAGTATGTCTGATGTCCTATTACATGTGACACAACTCATTTGATTAAGAGATTCTCTGCTTGTGCATATATTTAAATATCATATGGAGCATTTTTGTCTGATCACATTTACTTTGTCATTTATCTTCCAGGCATTCACTGAATTTCCAGCCCAGCTCAAAGTTATTTTTTTAAATAACCATACAGAAACGGAGAAAACCAATCAACACATCGTGATAAAAAAGACCCAAAAAATCAACGAATAGATCAGAATTAAGCTGGGTGGTATTGTTTAGCTCATCTTTATTTGGTGACACTTATGGGCATGGCTTATTTATATATGTATTTTTTCTCCTGTTATCAGTACTGTGACCCCCGTTGGCTGGCTTAACTGGCCATACCACTGCATCTATAGCTCACGGAGGCAGGGAAAAAGAGCCATAGTAAGTTTGGTGCCACAGTGATAAACATGCAGCTGATTGAGTTCACAACCCTGGCTTCAGGAGCAGCTGCTTGGGCTGCCAGACTGTTTGAGGTGCTGGCAGAATTGAGATACCTCTCTCTTTCAGATACTGCCACATACAACATCTTAACAGTCTGGGACTGAATTCATGTACGCATTGCATAATATACTGTCTGTTTTAGTGAGGTGATTAGTGACTTTGCAGTGCAGCTGTCTCTGATGTTTGTCTGCCAAGGTACCGAGCTGGGAACTGCTTTATGATATGGTGAAAAGCTTGGGTCTGTGGATGCTGCCAAGCCTGTTCATTAAATGCGGAGCTTCTTTTGAGATGTAGAATTTAATTTATTCAATGTTTGGATTAAAGTCTTAACTCTAAAATGTAACAGCAACTAGAAATCATTTAGCAGATGGCAATACACAAGGAATGGCCAAGTTCAGTGTATCAGCTGATGTTTTTGGAGCACACATTAGACAGGACAGATATATATAAAACAAAAATAACTAAGTTTATATTGGCAAAATATCAAGGTCTTGACTTCCAGCAGTGAGGTAGGTAGCTGAGGAGGGATTGGCAAATTCCACTTTTACAGTTTTATAGTAATAGTACATGCATAGTATTAATAGTACTTATTAGTAGTTTTTGGAAAAGCTATGAAAGACTGTAGAAATCATTACTTTTTTTTCTATTCTCTTTTTTTATTGAATTTTTGTGACCTCTGCGAATGGGATGGACATTTTAGACAACCTTAATGTCATTTACAGAGCTCAATAATTTCAAGAAACACACTTGCACACATTGCAGAGCAAACACTCTGAGAGAGCTTTTAGCTGTGGGGCTGCAGTATAGTGCCAAGCCAGGCGAGGTAAGCTCCTGGAGGGAGGTGAAAAGCATAAGGCAGGTTTAAGGTTGGAGGCAATTGTTGTCAGGAGAGAGGATGGCAAACACTTCTGCCTTTGAGCTTAACTTAAAGGTAGAAGATGTTAAGCAGAGAAAGCTGAAGAGACTGCACTGACCCAGTGTCAAATAGATGTGGTGGCTTAGTGTAATACATAATCTAGAGTTTGAACTACTACACTTATTTAAGCTAAAGCAGATACTAATTTATTTTAATCACCCAGTTTAATTACTCTTTGTAATTGCTAAATGTGAAATGAGGTAATCAGAATTCATTCATGTGTGATGTAAATGTGTATATTAAATTAGATGCCATTCTGTCAAAATGTTGATGAGATATTTCAATGAAACACTAAATTTTCACCCCACTGTGGTGCTAGATAAGGAGTCACCAAGATTAATCACCTGAGGACTCTGCATCAAGTTTGTGGGATGTGTTTGAGCAGACTAATTGTTATTTTTCAGTCTGGACTAAAGTGGAAAAACTGGTTAACAGACTGGCAGTGACATTCCTTAAGCCGCATTGGCAAAATCAAAAGTGGTTGATTTAAAGCTCCCAGGATTGTACGAAGATGCCGTATTGTCCATCTTAAGGTTACTGTTGGGATTTAAAGCACACAAAAATACTTATTTCATTATCAACTTAAGGCAGAAATTCACAAGCGGTAAGAAAATGATACGTCACACATGCACCTTGACTCTAATAAACAACAGGCTGAATAAAAAAATGAATGAATTGTGTGTACATATTTGAAATTGAAATGTTTGCAATTGATTATTCTCCGTCTACCAGTAGTACCTTCCTTCCACCCTATTTGTTGGCTTTTATTAAGTTAGTTGCGGGAGGAGTGAGGAGTGCAGCTGCAGAGACAAGCTCATTTGAGCCACAATGGAATGGCAGGGCAAAGCACTTAAAGGCCTTGGGAAATCAGGTCATTATGAGCCGTGGTTTTCAGGAGTATGACCAGAAAGGTCAATAAGAGAGCATGGAAGCACTGAGACAAAGTCAGAAGGCGTTAATAGGACTCAATTTTCATCTGGGTGAGCTCAGAAAGAGGCTAGAGGGTTGACAGGTTGTCATTGAATATTATGGGAAGCAACTTCAACTCCTCAATTGTCATTGTCTTACATGCCCCCTGGAGACTTAGGGATAGACAAATAATCACTGCAAACCTTGCAGATTTATGCAAGATTTGTCGACAGCAAACTCACCTGCTGCTATGATGCACAACTTGCCCTTCGCCTTTGTAACAGCAGTACGTCTGAAAACTGGAAACATGATAATCCTTTTTTCTTATGCACAGAAACTTTCTCGGGGATCTTTGCACTGAGATGAAGAGTAGAGCGAATAAGAGAGAACAGATGAGTGGATTATAAATCACAGCAAAGTCCTACCTCTGGACCAGTATTTGCTGATCGTGTGTAAAAAAGGACGTTGCATTCATGTCATGCATCTCTGTAGAGCTTCCCTGCATTTTCACACTGTTATTCATTACTTCTTGCCTTTTGCAGCTCACTAGCTATCAACTGTGTATCATGTGAAACATAAATAATAAAATGTCATTGCATGAGGCGTCCAATTTTTGCACTGTAGTTGAAAGATGTGAACATCATTGCCTCTTTTTTTCCTTGTCTGTTTTTGTCTTCCTCAGATTCCTTACAGTAGCTCGGGCTGCCTTGTGCCAACCAGAGTAGGAACATCAGTGTGCGGGTGCTTGACAGAACCAGCACCGGGGAGTGAATACCAGTCACTCCTGGAGGTGTGACACAGTCCCAGCCCACAACACATTGATTCACACAGGATTAAGCCACTGCATGATGCTTCAGGTTGAAGGCCTGGTGCAGGTGATTTACTCTCCCTGTCAAACTTAACATCTTTGGACCCTCCTCTGCCCTGTTCCTGCTTTCGGTGGGACTACTAAAAAAAAGCATCTGCTACTGTAACAACCAGATCACCGAAAGGGATGACTGGCAGTCATCTTGCTCAGGTACATTTTACATCATGTGCATGGTGTCCAATTAAGAGTGCAGCTGTTTATAGATTTAGTTATCCAAATGTGTGTTTTCTTTATTTTAAGGGTGGAAAAACTTTTTTCTTTTTCAGAATTTATGATCAGATTGAGACTAATGCTCAACTGTGAAGATGCTAACTCCTACGATTCCCTTTAAACTGAATGCAGGGATTGAATATAGAAGTTTTATACCACGGAAATATCAAAATTGGCCAGAATTCCACTCATTTTGAGCTATATATCTGTGCTCTTGTGTTTTACAGCTGCAATGAAAATAAAAAAGAAGCTAAACATTCTGGAAATGACAAACACGTTTTATATAATGAGCTGTCACCATCCAGTCAGGCAACATAATAGTGACACTGTCTTTGTTACAGTTCTGAATAGAATAAAACTCCTGGTGTCAAAGGAATTAAAGAATCAAATGTAGTGCAATACTCTTTAAATACCAATCTATACAGAAACAGAAGAAACCGACTGCTAAAATAAGCCTCGGATCAAAGGAATACAAAAAAATGTGTTGTGCATTTGTGATTCTTTCAATGCTGTCATGGTCATTCCTGCCAAGGAAAACATCTGCAAAAATCAGCTCCTTTGGATGTAGATGGATTTCTGTTTTCATATTGCCAAACCCAATCAAAAACAATTACATGCACTACAATGTGGAAAAAATACTTGCAGCTGTGTTAACCTGAATCCACTTGATGCAACACACAAAGAATGGCGCAGCGATATAGATGCGAGTTTAAGCTTCGAATCTGAAGCGGGAATGAGCTGGTTGGCAACAAAATTATGTGGAAATCCAGAGAAGAGGGTGGCATCTCTGGTAAACAGACTGGGATCAAATGCCTTTGTTTTCACTCCAGACAGAACAGGGTGTTTGGCTTATTTAAAGAGTGGCTGGAGGATCGCATGGTGATTGTTCAGAGCCTTGGCATACCAGATTAGCTTTTGCCATTCATTTGGAAACATCTAATCAAACATTAATTATTGTGACCACCTGTGAAAGGGAGGGGTGTAGAGTGTTGCTCATCTGCTCCCTTATGCTAGCTGCAGGGTTTTTCTCGCTGAATTCAATGAGTGAGCCCCAAACAAGGACCACAGGAGACAGAGGAGCAGATTGCATTCCATCAGATCGTGGAGTATCTAATAAGACTCACACCAGCATCTGAGCCATGCTGCTGTTTGCCAGGTTTTCTATGGCCACTGAGAGCCTGGCATGATTCCTTTGACCCAGATATTTAGCAGCTTAAGAGCTTTTCTTTTTTAAGATTTTCAGGATAGCCTGTATTACTCCCCCATTCTGAGATGCGCTGGCTGGATGAGCACATTTGCTGCTGAATCTCGCAAAGATATCTTACAGTAGAGTAATCTCGATTGTCTACCTTTTTGTACTTTGAAAAACAAAACTGGCATGCCTTGGGGTCATGCTTGTTTCCATTGCTTGTTTGTGTTCAAGACCATGTTTTCCAATCAGTTATGACATGGTCTGTCAGCCCAAGAAGAGTGGTGCTTGTCCTGTGCATAGTCAAATTAGAGTGGCTGGAGGGTGGGTGTAATATAGGTGCAGTCAGGTATGGCTTCCAGAGCAGTGCAGCCCAAGAGAATGGCTAGTAATCAGCAACCAGAGGTATCTAATTGGCATATGGCTGTGTGAGTGCCAGACTGGTCTGCTCACTCATCCAAGTAGAACACATCTTCTAGCCATCAAAAAATGTGAGACAAAGGCAGTTCTAATAAAAATTGTGAATACATTATCTTCAGAGTGGATGAGTTATTTAAAGGAGAAAGTGGAAGAGATGGAGAGGGAGACAGAGCGGGAGCGAAAAAGAGCACTCGCTGTTCTTTGCCTAACAGAACCCCATGAGGCAAATTGGTATTGAGAATAGATACAAACAATAGTTATGTGTTGAATTGCCAAACCCTTGGGCCTGAAACCCTCCAACACACACAAAAAAGAGCAAACCATTTTGACTATAGAATAACACATCAAAGCCAGAGGAGAATTGGACAGTCCATCAAAAACTGTGCATCTGGCAGCCCACTTCTGGGCACCAAGCCATCTCCATCCAAGCATTTCTTTCTCATTAAACAAATTTTACCCCCACCAAAACATAGCTAAAGCAGCAAAGTCAAAATCTAATTTCCCTGAATGAAATCAAGCAAAAATAATTCAGCTGCCAGCGCTTTCACAGGCACGCCATGTGTAAATAATCTTAAATCTCAAATGGCTGCTGCCTCTCAGAAGTTAATCTAGCATTAGATACTCTCTATGATACTTACTATCGTATATTATCGGGACAAAATGTAGAAAGGCCTCTCTGTTGTATTGATCTGGAATGTCAAAAAAAAAAATTAAAAACTTGTCCCGTACAGAATCAGTAGATTAGAAAATGCTTACCACAGTCGCACTGATTACATCTATTTCATGACAGATGTGACTTTGAAATAAAATAAACTCTCAGTAATGTTAGTATTGAATGTGTGGATCACCAGCTCAATACCTCGGCTTGCATAAACATAAAATGTTTTGCTATTCTTTATGTGCTGCAAATTCCCACGGTGCCCAAATCAGCTGTATTTGATATTAAGAACAATTTTTTGCTAAACCTATGCAGCAGAAATTGCTTTTGTCTCATGTTTTATGATTACAGAATGTCAAAAAACTGCAGGGGAGCTCAGTGGGACGATAAGTCAATAATAACAAATCTCTCAATACCCAAGTGCTACAGTGTAGCAAAAATTGTTTTTGGAAAATGAATCACTGCAGTCATGAACACCAGTCTTTCAAAGCATCAAGTGTTACAGATTTAATTTCATATTCATTAATTTTGCTGTTGGTGCAACACAATTAGAGGCCTAGTGAATCCAGGACTAATCCTTAACACTCCTAGGACATGAATCACAGTAGCAGGAGATAGGAATAAATGAGCTGCAATAAAAAGGTACTAATACCCTGTATTACTCCAAGCTTAGAGTCTCTCCTTCCATCAGTGCTTGTTTCCACACCTCCTTTGGGATGCTGAGATACTCTTGCCACTCTGTCTAATTATTTTTGATCTATGTAGGTGGAGAAGAAGTCATAGTGTCCCACAACTATCAACTACAACAGCAAAGCTGTTTTACAAGTCAAATCTTATCCATCCAGCACTATGATCCATGTGTGAAAAAGTTTGATGGACTTGGAAAGTGACACCTAATATTACATTTCTGGGCTGGAGGATTCGGTGGGAAGGTGGCCAAGGTTTCTGATCATATTTATGAATGAGCTGATGATGAATTTCATTTTCCTCCCACAGGAGTAAGAGAGGAAGCAATGGGCTGGACTATGACTCTAAAAGATGACTTTGGGGTCATTGCCTGGACACGGCAAGCTGGGAGCTACCTCTTCCTCCTCTTGTCTCTCTTTTCCATATCTGTCCGTTTAGACAACGTGTATCCTAGAGACCACCATTTTTCATGGAAAGCAGGTAAAATATTTATTTTACCTTATTACAAGTGCATTAATAAAGGTCCTGTTTTGACTTATATTTAAATTAAGATATGCAATCCACCTGCTTGCATGTAAAACAACATAACTTTGTTCTTAATGGTAATTTAAAAAGTCAAATCTCTTTGAACCTGTTGAGGATCATGGAGATAAGATACGCAGCATGTGGAAGCACACATTTGCACACATGCATTTTCAGTGAAGCCACTTTTGTGGGGAAAATATTCCTTCTTTTTTTGACACACATTGAACTGCAGTTGGACATCATCAAGCCTTCAGGCCCAAGTGCCTGGGGTGAAGAGAATAATAATGCTTTTTTTTTTCTTGTAGAGTATTCACTCACAGCCCCAAAATGACAAGGACAGCTACAGTTGCTACAGTAGAGTGGCATGGTTATTAAGATATTGAGGCATATGAAATAGTCTTCCTGGCATGTTTAGTGAATTTATGGCCCCAGTTATATATAGTACACATTGTTGTAATGGAAAACATGCTGCGTATTGAGCTGTACAAATCCCTTATTCACACACATTCACATGCACTCACACCTAAAATGTGTTTTACATCTCATGTGTGTTATTTATGCATCCATTTGGTAAATGGATGCATAAATGCAAATTATGCAAATTATTAACATTTTTGTAAATTAATCACCTTTTGGAAACCTGTACTGTAAGCTGATGTCATTCTTTTTTAACAAGAATTTTGAGGCAAACTCAGAATTCATCCTTTGTTCGCTTCACCAATTCAATTGGAAATGCATTTGCAAAGCAGCTTGAGGAGGAAAATTTGGCCTTCCCACACAAAAGCCCCACTTGCTGTGCGATTAGCACTTTCATTTCTCACTCTGTGGTTGGGTAATGACACTGCCCAAGTGATAAAGAGATTGATTAATTTCACTTGAAAGAGCTTATGTTCAAAACGGATGTAACCGGAACACCAAGTGTGAGGATTTGACATCCTTGCAGAGCTAAGATGGCTTATAAGTTGTTTCTTAAATGGAAATGAAAATCAATTTACAAAGAAGAAAGGGAATCTCAAATTTAACACACCTCACCTCTGAATAAATCCTCCTAATGTCTGTTTGACTGCAGGAAAACTGTTCGTCCCAAACTGCTGTTATCACAATGCTTTGATTTGAACTGCGGAACGACACAAACTCAAGTCGCACAAACACAGATTGAACACTTACTGTATTTGCATTGTATTGTGCTGATGAATGTCATTGATGTGAGCCACATATTTGTCTTAATGTCGGCAGCGGCTCCAAGCTTAATGTCTTAACTCAGACTATTAGGTTCATGTTGGCAAATATTGACAGGAACCATTTGAATACTTAATTTAGCTGACAGGCAAATCTTTTTCTTTAGGAATTGTCATTGTAGCAAAGATCTGTTCTCAATTAGCACAGCCACCCTTTTTGTATGTCTGGCGTGTCTATCTAGGCCAGCAGCATTGTGGGGTAAGTCTTTTGTGTGAGCCAGTTCCCAGAGCTGTGGCTAAGCTGCGAGTCTCAGGCTGAAACAGGGAGCTGGAGCTATTTAAGCTTGACCTTCATCAGTGTCTTGAAGAACAAAATAGAACAGTGAGACACTGCTGCTAATGGCATTATTATTTCACCCTTAAAATAAATTGCTAAAAGAAATTCCCTTTAACATCTATAGATAACTTTCCTGGCAGTCAGTGCCACATTTCCAGGGTCATAGTCCTGTTTGCATCAGAATGCAGATATCGTGAGCGGAGCATTTTAAGTAGGATTTATTTAAGCATCTGCTTTTAAACATGCCACTGTGCTCATCCGGTGTCAGCTTTAGTCTACTGAAGTAAGTAACGGCTTCTTTTCCAAGTTTTCAGTTGTCATCACTGAGATTAACGTAACTGTTCCAAAGAGGGTCTAAGGTGTTGGGATTTAGCTCTCAAAATGTATTTGTCTTTTTTTATAGTAAAGAAACAAGAAAACTGTCTTCCTGGGTACGTGTTAGCGTTCATCCCAAATGATTTCTATTATACATCAAAGCTTGTTTTTTTTCTGTCTAAAAAACAAAAATAAAACGACGCCCTCATTTAAGTTTTCATTTTCCTTCTTTGACTTGAGGACCAAGCTAATTCAGGAAATTGATATATCTTTAAATCCCAGAAGAAGAAGACAACATTGGTATTCCAACGTATTTTAATAGTACACTGGAGACTGCACTTTCTATTTTTTAACTAATATTATTTCCCTATTTACACCTCTTATTTCCTCCTCCTTTTTTTATTATACAAAATATTATTTTATTGTATTGTTGGCTGGAGTCTGCTAAAAAAAAAAACTCCAGGATGTAATATACTCTTCATCTAAATTATGTGGGAACCCTCAGCAGGAAGATTCAGCTGAAGGGCAATGATTTTCAAAAGATTGAGAAATCAATAAAGGTTTTCCTTAATGAGAGAAATCTCAGCCGCTCCTGGATTATTTAAAGGACTTACGGGGCTGAAGCCCCAGGATCCAGTCTGTAAATCATCTTAAATTGGTTCAGCTTAAAAGCGTAAGAGTCCCTGCTGCTTTAAAAATGTGACTTAATTGAACTTGGGTAGAATATTTTTTTAA
Organism: Neolamprologus multifasciatus; assembly: GCF_963576455.1. NCBI lineage: Eukaryota > Metazoa > Chordata > Actinopteri > Cichliformes > Cichlidae > Neolamprologus > Neolamprologus multifasciatus. The sequence goes on from NC_140454.1 coordinate 25,557,460, forward strand.
AAAACAATGTGACCAAACGGAACTTGGAGAATCAAGTTAAAGAAACCTAAGAGATTCAGTCGGCATTGTTTTCAAATGTCTGTTCTCTTCAAGCTCCTAAAAAACAAAGGATGATGGGGAGACTTTCAGGTGCACATTGTTTTAAAGTCAAAAGACTTTAAAAGAAGAAAAGTTCTAAAGTTGTGTAAGAATAACAAAACCAAACTCCTCCAAAAACAGCACAGATATATTTAAAATTCAACTTGAAATCAACAGTACATAATCACCGTAGTTGATCCCACTTAATTCCCATATAAATATAGGGACCCAATGGATTTGCTGACGAGCTATGGTTAAAACAATCATTACAGCGCTGCATATGTGAGATGTTTGACTGTAAGAAAAAATAAACTCATATGTGCTTTGATACAGTCAGGCAACATTTACATTTCATTTCAGGGTCTGAGTGTATTTATTTGCAATTTCACCACACTGTAGCACCATCAAAGCTGAAATCAAACATCACTGCTGCATAGAGCTTCTGTTGTTTCTCAAAAATAAGCTCAAAGGAGGCAGTGTGCAAGGATCAAATCTTTGGGGATTCACTTTTAACCAAATGGCACTGAATAATTTACAGAGGTCTTTTTTGATTTACCATGGCAAAGAAAAAAAAACACACACACACACACATTAGGCAAATGTATTTTGAAGCAGTTAACATCAGTTGATAAGATGTTGCAATTCAACAGTATCAGGTTACACTCAGTTGCAGTAGTTTTCTTTTGCAGACACAAACAAATCAACCTGTTAGTTATTACTTCTATAGTCAGTCCTATGGCGTGTAGGTAGTTAAATTGTTTTCCTTTTTTTACTGGGCATCAAAAGTTGTCCTGACAAGGGGGACATTCAAGAGTGCATCATAATTATGCACAGTAATTATTATGCGCAGTACTAGCTAGAGATGTGCTCATTTGAAGTTTTGTAAGTAGTAACGGGGAATAACACAAACAGTAGATACTCTGGTGTGACCAGTAGCACTGATTCAAAAGGGCCTTCACAAAGAAGATAAGCTGAAAATGACAAATTACGTGCTCAAAAGGAAAAAAGAAAAGCTTTTTGGAAATCAGAGAATCTATTTGCAAGCACCCACTGTAACCTGATTACTCACAGAAGATGAATCCAAATAGTCCAGAACCCATTTGGCGTGCATGAATTCAGCCATTCCACCTTGAACACACAGTTATTTATACTTCAACATATCTAGATACATCTATGAAAGACGTTATTGTATTTCATCTAGGTATGCTGCTAGGCTCCAGTATTCTGTGACTGTTTTGAGGTTGTAGCCTCGCTAAGTAGCTCAAAAATATGTTTTTTCAAAAATGGGATCAAAACTGGAAATGTCACTCTCACATTAAACATTAATAAACACACAATAGCACAGACTAACCATCCTAAGAAAAGGCAGGATGCTGCTTTTAGCATAAGGCAATTTAACCCCCTTCAAATGAATATTAGAGAGACTGATAACAACATGAAAAAAACTCACTTCTAAGTAATATTGATCTTTTTCTACCACACTAATTTGTTTTAGGGTGGAAAAAGCATTATAGGATGCTGCTGAACTGAAAGCTCCAACAGGAGGTCGAGTGTAGTAGCCAACACCAGGCAATCTTATATGTTTGCAAACAACAAAAGCAAAACCACTCGCCCATTAGCGCATTATCCATGCTACATAAATATCATGTTGCGCTTATTACTCACAAATGATCAGCTTCACTACCAAAGCTGACAGGGATGTAATTAGATTTTGTGTATTTCTAATCAGCACTAGAAATAATAATGGTCATTTGTTCCCTAAAACCTAAAATCGTGGCGCATCTGGAGGAGGTCAAGTCTCTTTTGCAAACACAGCGTCCTAATCCAATAAAACAGATCATTTCCCCACGAGTCAAGTGATAACATCAGTTAGTAATGCTGTTAAATTACACTTGTTTTTTCAGCTAATCAATACGGACTGCTCTGAAACAAAATTACATGAAGTTGAAAATAATACAATCCATACTTTTACCAACAACATTTTATACAAACCTTTATTTTACGTTGGCTCATTTGTTGTTTAATACTGTTGTTAATTATGTCACAAATGACTGTGCACCTGACCAGCAGCCAATCCACACACTGAACACCTGTGGGTGGAGGGCAGACCCTTTAGCACTTTTAGGTTATGCCTGACTGGGTCCAATGTGTTAAAGCTACCAGACCTGGATCTAGAGTGACAACCTGGTAACCCTGTCCCAGGCCCATGCCACTTGATCGCTTGATCTCCATGTCGGCATAGAGGTCAATCAATCTTATTCTGTTTCCTCACCCAAGACCACTTAACCCCACCAGTGGCAAACATAAACATACAACCCACCCCATCATGACAAGTTGTCAATTTCTGGAGAAGAGTTAAGTTGGTTTGGGCATCTGAAGAGTATGCCTCCGTGATGCCTCCTAGGCAAGGTGTTTCAGGTGTGTGGTACTGGGAGAAGGCCCTGGGGCAGACCCAGGATACACTCTGGAGATTATATTTCTTGGCTGGCTTGGAAATGCCTCATTGACCTCCCAGATGAACAGGGAGGGTAGAGGGGTGATTTTCTGCTAAGAGAATTCTCCCGCTGCCCCGATGACCCAAACCTGGATAAGTGTCAGAACATGGATGGATGGATGGATGGATGAGGTCACCCAGCACTCTCAGTACTGGCACCAAGCCTGGATTAATGGCCTGTGGCAAACCCTTGGAAAATAAGGGAGCAGTCTCACTTGCAGAAAACTGCTCGTCAATTAACTGACTTGAACAAAACAATCAAAAATGAACAAGTGGCAGAATTTACAATAAAAAAATATTGTCAACAACACTGTAAGTGACAGCTCAATTATTTATGAATTATGAATTCAAACCATGAAGAAGGTGATTTTTGTAGTGCTGTAGAGCTCAAAAACAGCTCCCTGTAGAGCAGACCCTTATCAATACACAATTAGAAACAGATTGGTGTTTGAAGAGTGTTAACTCCTAAATCCATGTGCCGATCACGTTTCTTAATAAATAGACTAAATGACTGAAGTAAACTCTGAGCATAATTTTAAATCAAGAGATTTCATGTCAGAAGTCGTGTTTATGCACTTCCAAACTGAAAACCCAAAATGACAGTTTTTGCAAGTTATATATTTTTATTATGTTGATGACAAACAGTTAAATTTGCTCCACTAAATTCCAATGCAAAGTCTCAAAGTGTACACGCAGATCTTTCTCCTTAATCCAGCCGACATCGTTCCCATAAAAGCCAAATCAGTAAAATGGGGAAGAGGTAACTTTTAATTCAGTGAGTGAATTCATAGCACTTAACACTTTGATAGCATCAAACTGAGGAAAAACCATTTTCATAGTTTTTCACCATGAATTTTAACAGGATTTAACAAAGCTACTTGTCCACACTCTGTTATTTAATGGCTTCCTCCTCGCTCGATGTATAATGCGTTAGTTTGTGTCATAGCAGTAAATATGTGTGAATCAATGGTTTCTTTTGACTCATTAACCTCTTAAGCCCCAACGCCCCCTGATACGGGGGCAAAAGGCAGGAGATCAGTTAGGCTTGGGTCTTAAGAGGTTAAGTTGTTTAAAAATAATTATTACGTGTTTTCATTTTAAGTAATACGGTATCTGTAGAGTGTTGTGATATAGAGACTAAGCACAGTCCTTTTACAAATCACCTCTAGCCCAAAGTTATTTCTCCGATCCAGCAGGGATAGGATTTTGTGCTTTTGTTTATGGATTACATACAGATATTCATTATTTACTCTCATTTTGTTTGTTCTAAACAATCTAAAGGGAAGATACAAATGTGTCGGAGATGGCAGGTTTCCTAAAAGTTTAATATGTTTTTAGAAAATATGCTCACAGAACTCATTTATTTTAATGCAATCATAACAAACACCACTGCCAGGTGATTTGTCCTGCGGGCTCTGGCGTTGTCAGCAGTTTGACAACAGCTGTGGATCCTTGTCACAGTGGGATTTCTTCTGCCGCAAATGAAGAGCTTTAAAAGTAAATAAGCTGTGATTCGCACAGGGAAGAAAGCGACTGGTGCTGCACAGCTCTGTGACAATGCAGTGATTTAACAAACTATTTTATTTTAAGTTTTACATTACTCTTCTTTAGCGGCAAGCCACAGCAGTTATTTTTTGTTTTGTTTTACTGCACAACAAGATCACACTGTTATTAAAACTTCCATCCATACAATTTTGCAGAAGAAGAAAAATAGGGCGTTCGTGTTTAAATATTGTGTTGTGAGAAGTGTCTGTTATGCGCAAGATGTCCTTTGGTGGTGGTGTGTGATGTGCCTAGATATGGCATTAGTTAGATGCAGCTGTCACTACCAACTTGTCATTTTCCCCCACAAAGTAACATTGGTATGAAAAGATCTTTTTCTTTATCTTAACCAAACAGCAATTAAATTGCCTAATTTAGTAAATGCCTTTACCTTCCAAAGCCTAGCAGACAACCTTTTAGAGCCTAAACCTAACAAAGCAGATTTTAGGAGAACTTCAAAGAAAACTAGACAGAGATGTGGGGTGGGGGGCAAAAACAAATGCAACACAGAAACAGGCCTGAGCTATGGGTTGTGGTAAATCAATTTCCTCTTATAAAACTATTTCAGTGAGAAAATGCAGGAAATAAGCTAAATCTTCTCGACCCTGATGAGAGGCAAAGTCATGCAGCACAGTCCTAGATAAAGACAATGTTAGCACCCCCAGAGATACTGACAGAGGTGGAGCAGAGTGAGCAAAACCAGGAGAAGTGAAAGAGGAATGCTCATTAGACGTACTAAAAGGTAGTGTGGCAGACAATAATGAATACAAAAAACATGGACTGTGGGTCTGACGGCCTTGGAGAACAGAGACAAACCCATCATTAGCCAAGACACTGAAACTGACAATGAGGAGATATTTACAGCATGGGGAAAATGGAAGTGGCAACAAAATAGACCAGCACGAATAGCTCTTATGACATTGAGGAATGGAGGGAAAATATAAGAGAAATTTATGCATGAACTTAATTTCCTGTGGAAGGTACTTAATCTGAGTGTTTTCTCTGTTTGCCTTTGATAAAAACTCTCAAACTTTTAAAAATATTTCTCATATTTTATTTGTGTGCTATTAATTATGCAGGTTGCCAAAACAATTCAGCAAATTGCTACAAGTATGTGCAGATGTTATTCCATTAAAAATTGAAATTTTTTTTTCTGCTTTCACACATGTCCCTTGGGTTGTGTAAGCCTAGTACACAAAGTCAGCTTGATTAGGACGAAGGTGAATAAAATGTAGCATTGACTATTGATCTGAATACACCCATTTTTTTCTTCTTCTTGTTTTTTTGGTTAAACCACTCATTGCATTTTTAAACATTGCCTTGGGTGTGTCTTTGACAGAAAACGCCAAGAACAAAGTTAATAGGAAACAAATTATTTCCTTGAAGTATTTCAATTAGATCACCATAAAAAAACTGATATTTATTAATGGCAAGCTGTATTATTTTAAGCTATCAAACAACCTTGACAAAATCAGTTTTGTATGTTGATTGTTGACGTGAGATCTCATTTGAACTTGCGCCCTTCCTTTTGACTGGAATGGAACAGACTGAGGTTATCATAAAAGCCGGTGGCTAGTCTCATGAGAGCTACAAGGCAGTACAATCCAAGCAGTCAGATCCTTAATCCTATGAGAATATTCGCACAGAACAGTTAGCTTTCAGAGCAGCTCTCCTCTCTGAAGTCTCTTTCAAACGAAGCGAAGGCCTTTCACATCGCTCTTATACAAAATGTTCCAATTCTGAACAAATCTTCCCCAGTTGAAATTTTCCATAAGAGGATTGAAGGAGGAATTGGCAGTGACACACAGCCATAACTAGTTTGTAACAGGAGACAGAAGAAATTATAAAGAGCTCCTGTGGCTACTGGATATATCCAGCCTGGAGTGTCACTGTAGAAAAGATGGGAATCAAATTTGGAAGGTCATTACTGAATAGCTCTTGCGGCTTCAATTAATACTGATATTGAAATACATAAAAGGCATGTCTTGGTCTTCTGATTTTTGTCAGATGAAGCCCCATGTGTGCAAACTTCCTTAAGACACGACTCCCATATAAATGAAGGCAGTGTGAAGGCTGTTGAAACTTTGCTTCATTTTGGTCTCTATATAACTTTATATAGTCATTGAATCATTCATAGAATATAATCATATATTCAAATTTGACTGATTGTAATCAGTTAGCCAGATTCCATTTAAGCCATTATAACAGGCATGCACAAAATACAGTTCAATTTCCAGAGAGCTGAAATGAGTGTCTGTGAGATCATGTGCCATGCAACTGAATGCTTTAGATCAGGGGTCTCGAACTCCAGGCCTCGAGGGCCGGTGTCCTGCAGGCTTTAGATGTGTCCTTGATCCAACACAGCTGATTTAAATGGCTAAATTACTTCCTCAACATGTCTTGAAGTTCTCCAGAGGCCTGGTAATGACCTAATCATTTGATTCAAGTGTGTTGGCCCAGGGTGAGATCTAAAATCTGCAGGACACCGGCCCTCGAGGCCTGGAGTTCGAGACCCTGCTTTAGATATAGTATGATGACCAATAAAATGAACTAAGAAGTAATAGATTACATAAGATACATTACTACTACTACTACTACAGTAATGCAACAATGCCGAGCACTGCTTTCACAATTTTCAGCTGTGCTCTTGCATCTCTGGAACATCACATATGGATTACATATGGATTATTTTCCAGCTCAGTCATTCATTGGTTCTTTTTTAGCCGGGTGTTATACAAATTTCACATAAATCACACATCATACAAACACAACTAGAAAAAGCTGGGATGCTGTGTAGAATGCAGAAACATTTAGAATGCAATCAGCTTCTTAGAAACACAGTAATCAGTATATTTGATGGGACCAACATGTCTCAAAATAGTTGGGTCCTCATCACACTTCCCAACCAGAGAGGTGACATTCCAAGTCCCAGTTGCTAGTTTAAAGAGCCAGGAATCGGTCCACTAGGATCTCCGACCCTGGCCACCGCCCAGCGGCCGCTATGGTAACTCCTGCAGATGGTTGGCCTACAGTAGGGTGGGTCCATGTCCCTTCTTTGGGCTGTGCAGTGTTCCCTAGATCTTTTACTCATGGCTTAATAGTAGAATAGTCCAAGTGCTGAACTTACCTGCCTGCAGTCCATTAATTGTGTAATGCCACTTGATAGCTTGATGAAATGTACTTTCTGAAATGCATTTTTAAGACATTTATAGTACAGCATCCACTTTCCAAAGCGTGTATACAGCCCTTCATTATATACACTTTAAGAACTTTGTCGCCTTTTGAATTACCAGTTAATCTAACATGAATGTCTTTAAACAGTAGGAGAAAGCCATTGTACCCAGAAAAAAACATGCAGAAACAGGGAGAACATGCATACAGAAAGACCAGACGAGTCAACCTCACTAAACTTTCTTGCTGTTTGGTGAAATTACTAACCACTGCACTTCTGTGCCGCCAAAGGAGTTATTTTTGCTGATACTTGTGACTGAAATAAAAGCTGAGCTAAATTAGTCATTTAGAATGAAATTTGAGAATGCAGCTTTACCCCAGAAGCATTAAGTCACAATAGTGAAATTTGGTTAGTCAACATCTTCAGATTCTTGAATGCAAATGAAGTAAACCTGCTGACAGGATGTTCTCCTGTTCTGCTGCTGCAAACTGGCTCAAGTGCAAAGATTTCAGTAAATCAGCAGTGAGGGGAGTCAGGCAGGAGCAAGCCCTTCTTCTCTTTGATGTCTTACTGGAAGTTGGAAGTATTGAGTTTTGCGGCTGATGTTAGTGACCTTGTACTTTGTGTTTTATGCATGTCTGTGTAAAGGTTAGGCACAAAAAAAGACCATAAAAGTAATTTGTCACTGCATGGAATGATGGGACAAAGCATCTGATATCCTTGGTTGCACACTGCAAAATGAATTAAGCCTCGGTGTCACAGAGTATTATTACTCTATCATTCTGTTCCTCATTTTTTGTTGAGTTTCTTAATATGCTTTATAAATGCTCTCTAGTGAGGAAGCTTCATTGTAATTCCAGATTTAAAAAAAATAGAAGGCCATTTGGTGCTTTAACAAAACATGACACGCCTGTTGTAATTACACTAGCTTTAATGAGATGAACTCAACAAAAAAATAGCCTGAAAGTCTCAACCAGACTGAGGCAGGATGAATACAGAGAGAAGCAGAATATTGCAGGGGAGCAAAAACCTAAACGCTTTAAAAAAAAAAAAACGTTTTGCGTTCGTCTTCCTCATAGTGCATTTTCCTTGACAAGCTGCTCTCCATACTACAGTGCTGTATCTTTGTCAGCACAATTGTTTATACCCCCTACTGCAGACAGAGCTAGAAGTAAATAGGTTACCAACTGATACGATTTCCCATTTCCCTGGCAAGTTACACTTATTTCTATCACTGTATCCCCAACTGTTTGATAATTAATGATGCGGTATTTGTTTCCTGAGCTGGAGGTTTCACTCCACAAAAATGATCCTTTCTGTATTATAAAGGAGGGGAACTCCTTTGTAATGCATTACGCATAGCAAGAAGAAAAAAAAAGAAACTGCTAAAAATGTTCTTTGTGTTTAAAAAGCAGCCTCTACTGAGACCTGTTAAAATAGCCCCGTCTGTTTACTGTGTATTTGACCCGGTGGGGAACGCACTAGAGAGACAGCGAGGTGAAACCAAATGGATTTCATTCTTACCTGAGAAACACTCCCATATGAGTCATTTTCTGATTGCAGAGTGCTGTCTATCAGAGCGGCTTGTTTTATTTTACCCTTTGATCAACTGCTGTGCTGAAAAAGACGAGTAAAAACAGAAGGTAAACAAGAGGAGAGTAGAAAAGTGTGAAGACAGGCTGAGAGCCAGGGGTTTGTAGACTGGCTATACTGCCAGCAATAGTAGCCAATGATAATGACAGTTTTAATTATGGAACATGTTACGTTAAACAGAAAATGGAAAATCATGCTTACAGCTATAAGATGTGGATTCAGCTTCTAAAAACTGTGCTCGCAGTATCTATATAGAGCACATCATGTAGATTGTACACACAAGCATGTATATCATAAAATAATGTAATTATATTAATAATAATACAAAAACAGAAAATAGTAAAAAGAAGGAAGTCTGAGACACTACAAACCATTGTTATACTCTTAAATGCAAGGCTTATTTTTTCTTTTATATGTATCTTGTTTTTAATAATTGTGCTTTATGCAGTTGTTTAAAAATTATTTTTCTTTTCATACTTTCCACACTGAGGCAAGTTACTCTTGAGTGATTGAGAGTCCCACCTGTGACTTTCTACACCCACTGTTTCTGTTTCTACTTCTGTTTACATTTTCGTTTCTCTGAAGATTCCTACAATTAAACGCATCCTAAATCTTCTGAAGAACGATTCACGAGATAAATAAAACTACTGTGATGTAATGTGTGTTTGGGAAGGAATACAACTTCCTGTACTCTCAATCACGAAATGGTAGAAGTGAATGCAGGATGAACTAGGACCAAAATCCTTTCTCAATTCAGTTTAGTTCATTTCAGTCATAATGTCTCTGCTGATTTCTTTAAAAATGAATGATCTCACAAGTTTCAGACTCTTAAGTGTCAGCAGTAAAGAAACTAATATTAGGGGTTTTTAGAAATATATGGAACATTATTTAAGCCACAACTTTTAAACGATTTTCTACTTACTTTTCTGCTGCATGTAATTTGTTTTCATTCAGCGTTATTATTTTGTTCATTCTCAATTGTCCTGTCCTGGAAAGAGCAGCTGAATAATTCTTTGTTGTTGAGAGCAGTGGGAGAGCTGGATCAACATATTGGACTCAATGGTCACAACAACCCAATTTAATTAATTCTGTTAATGCTTGGCTTTCATTCTCTGCCGGAGTTTTCTTTTTTGTGCGAGTGACTTCTTAATCACATTGTAGACAGTTTTCAATTTTGAGTTGTACTCATGAGGTGAAAAAGGGTTTTTTCATAAATGAGAAAAAATTTAATCCAGGAGACATCACTGGTCTCACATTCTAAACTTCCTGAAAATATTAATTTTCAGGAAATTCAGGGCAGCAGTATGATTGCTGTGTTTTTATGATCTTTCTAAACTATACACTGCATTAATGTACATATGTGGTTAATGTGACCAACTCTGGTTGCTGAATCATATTAACTTTGTCCTGCATTCATGATAGGTGCTAGAAATCGGTATTGGTAGGTGGAACCTGGCAAGCAGGAAACTAAGAGAATACAACTGTTTAGTATGTGTGTAATGATGAAAATGGATGTATTTTTCCAAAACACTGGTTTAGTTAGGCAAAAGTAAAAGTAGTGTAGTACCTGTGTGTAATATGACCCTGTATTTCAGGTATACACTAGACAAACTAATATCATGCAGGGTTTCATGCTCTTGACAGTGTTTATGTTACATAAAACACAACCCCAAATACTGTTAAACGTATTGAAGGACTGTTGCACTGTCTCTAGTCAAGTCTTCAATTTATGCTAATATTTAAAAGCTAATTTTCTAGCTGCCTCTTTGTGTTTTCTGGGCTCTGATTAGTTTCACAGGTATCCAGGAGCTGGATAATTAAAGGCCTAGAACATAACTGTCTGGGCTCAAATCTAGTTATATTTGCTTAAAAAATAAGTTGAAGTACATCCTTTCATATATATATATATGCCATGTCACATAAGTGACGTAACTTTTGTATTTTAAAAACAAGACCAGGTATCGTGTTACATATTTACAGTGTTTTTGGTCACTAAATTATGTAAGAAAGGATTCAACTGCCTGGGCAAAACTGGCCTATATTTAGTGAGCAACGATCAGGGCTATATGAGGGCAAGAACAAAGATACAATGTTATATTCTATCTACTTCTCAGAGGGGAGCATGAATGTTTTAACCATATTTCACACTAGTGATATTTAAGAGCTCCTCCGTGAATCGCAACCTTATCGTGGTGGAGGGGTTTGTGTGTCCCAGGGATCCCAGGGGGCTATGTTGTCTGGGGGCATTTGCCCCCTGGTAGGGTCTCCCATGGCAAATTGGTCCTGGGTGAGGGACCAGACAAAGAGCGATTCAGAAGACCCCTATGAAAAAAACACCGAGGGAACAGTTTACCCTGCCCGGGATAGGGTTACCGGGGCCCCCGCCCTGGAGCCAGGCCCGGGGAGGGTGCCCGAGGGCGAGCGTCTGGTGGCCGGGCCTTAGTCCATGGGGCCCGGCCGGGCACAGCCCGAAGAGGAGACATGGGCCCATCCTCCCGCAGGCCCACCACCCGCAGGAGGCGCCATAGGGGTCGGGTGCATTGTGTGCCGGGTGGCGGCCAGGAGCGGAGGCCCTGGCGGACTGACCCCCGGCTGCCAAGACTGGCAATAGGGACATGGAATGTCACCTCTCTGGTGGGGGAAGGAGCCTGAGTTAGTGCGTGAGGTTGAGAGGTACCGGCTAGATATAGTCGGGCTCACCTCGACGCACGGCTTGGGCTCTGGAACCAGTCTCCTGGAGAGGGGCTGGACTCTGTCTCAGTCTGGAGTTGCCCCTGGTGAGAGGCGGCGGGCTGGGGTGGGTATTCTAATATCCCCTCGGCTTGCTGCCGGTACGTTGGGGTTTTTTCCCGGTGGACGAGAGGGTTTGTTCCCTGCGCCTTAGGGTCGGGGAACGGGTCCTGACTGTCATCTGCGCTTATGCGCCGAGTGGCAGTTCGGAGTACCCAGCCTTCTTAGAGTCCCTGGGGGGGGGGGTGCTGGAAGGTGCTCCACCTGGAGACTCTGTTGTCTTGCTGGGAGACTTCAATGCTCACGTGGGTAACGACAGCGAGACCTGGAGGGGCGTGATTGGGAGGAACGGCCTCCCTGATCTGAACCCGAGCGGTGCTTTGTTATTGGACTTCTGTGCTAATCACAGTTTGGCCATAACGAACACCTTGTTCGAACATAAGAGTGTCCATAAGTGCACGTGGCACCAGGACGCTCTAGGCCGTAGGTCGATGATCGATTTTGTAATCGTATCACCAGACCTGCGACCATATGTTCTGGACACTCGGGTAAAGAGAGGGGCTGAGCTGTCAACTGATCACCACCTGGTGGTGAGTTGGATCAGGTGGCGGGGGAGGACGCTGGACAGACCTGGTGCACCTAAACGCGTAGTGAGGGTGTGCTGGGAACGACTAGCAGAGGCCCCAGTCCGCGGGATCTTCAACGCACACCTCCGGCAGAGCTTCAACAGCATTCCGAGGGAGGCGGGGGACATCGAGTCCGAATGGACCATGTTCAGCGCCTCCATTGCCGAAGCTGCTGCATTGAGCTGCGGCCGCAAGGTGGTTGGTGCCTGCCGTGGTGGTAATCCCCGAACCAAATGGTGGACACCAGAGGTGAAGGGAGCCACCAGGCTGAAGAAGGAGTCCTATCGGGCTTGGTTAGCCTGTGGGACTCCGGAGGCAGCCAACATGTATCGACAGGCCAAGCGGAATGCGGCTCGGGCAGTGGCTGAAGCAAAAACTCGGGTGTGGGAGGAGTTCGGAGAGGCCATGGAAAAAGACTTTCGGACTGCCTCGAAGAGGTTCTGGCAAACCGTCAGGCGTCTCAGGAGGGGAAAGCGGTGCTCTACCTGCACTGTGTATAGTGCTGGCGGAGCGCTGCTGACGTCGACTGAGAAAATTGTCAGGCGGTGGAAGGAATACTTCGAGGACCTCCTTAATCCCACTGACGCGTCTTCCAAGGAGGAAGCAGAGTCTGGGGATGAGGGGAATGACCCGCCAATTTCTGGGGGCGAGGTCACTGAGGCAGTTAAACAACTCCTTGGTGGCAGAGCCCCTGGTGTTGATGAGGTCCGCCCCGAGTTCCTGAAGGCTCTGGACGTTGTAGGGCTGTCCTGGCTGACACGCCTCTGCAATGTTGCGTGGAGATCAGGGGCAGTACCCGTGGATTGGCAGACCGGGGTGGTGGTCCCCATCTTTAAGAAGGGGGACCGGAGGGTGTGTTCCAACTACAGGGGGATCACACTCCTCAGCCTCCCCGGGAAAGTCTATGCCAGGGTGCTGGAAAGGAGAGTTCGTCCGCTAGTCGAACCTCTGATGCAGGAGGAACAATGCGGTTTTCGTCCTGGTCGCGGAACACTGGACCAGCTCTTCATCCTCTCGAGGATACTTGAGGGTGCATGGGAGTTTGCCCAACCAGTCTACATGTGTTTTGTGGACTTGGAGAAGGCATTCGACCGTGTCCCTCGGGGTGTCCTGTGGGAGGTGTTGCGGGAGTATGGGGTGTCTGGCCCATTGCTACGGGCCATTCGATCCCTATACAACCGTTGCAAGAGCTTGGTTCGCATTGCCGGCAATAAGTCGGACTCGTTCCCGGTGGGTGATGGGCTCCGCCAGGGCTGCCCTTTGTCACCGGTTCTGTTCATAATTTTTATGGACAGGATTTCTAGGCGCAGCCAAGTGGCGGAGGGCTTTCGCTTTGGTGGCCTCAGGATCTCATCTCTGATCTTTGCGGATGATGTGGTTCTGTTGGCTTCATCGGGTGAGGGCCTCCAGCTCGCACTGGAGCGGTTCGCAGCCGAGTGTGAAGCAGCGGGAATGAGGATCAGCACCTCCAAATCTGAGGCCATGGTTCTC